>NW_010311361.1:71431-129137 GCF_000700745.2 Antrostomus carolinensis | reverse complement strand
GGGCTGGCTTCACTGCCGTCCTGCCTGGCCCTGGGCGCGGGGATTAACGGGACTCAGTCTCCGGTTAGGCCTTTGTGGAGTGTTGGTTTTCGCTTCCCTTGTCCAGTAGAAGGTGAAGAGTGAAGTGTTTTGTTCCTTTTGTTGGATGCTAGAGGTACACTAGAGATGGATGTTTTTGATTATATTAGGAGGCAAAGAAGGAAGTTTAGTTACTGAAAGGGAAAGTCAATAGGTAGCTGTTTATTCTTCGCTCATTTTGTTTTGGGAAACCAGCGAGAACTGTGTCTGCTGCACAAATGACCTTTTCATCCTCCTCCTGGGAAGCAGAGGTTGTCAACCATCATCTCCATTCTAGAAATTGGGGGCACCTCTTTAATGGTGAACAAAATGATGTCCCTCCGCTTGACACAGGAATTACCAGGCTGGATTGTCAGACTGTAATACCCGTTCACCAGAGATAGACATACTGAGCTTTGATCCTCTCACAGGACAGACGCAATGACATAAAGTGAGCAAGGTGGTACCTCCATGCTGAAGAGATACTCGAGCTTTAGTAGTTTGCTCAGAAGGCAGATTCCTCCTTGTGCAGTGTTCTGTTTGTTGTATTTACTGGGAAACTCCAAGGACCCCTCTCTGCCTAAATCCCAGATAATGTTGAGTACACACACTTCTGCAGTAAAAATTTACTGTAAAAAAATAAGCAAGGGAAGTGAGGACTCTTAACTTTCTCATGTTTTCGCATCCAGACTGACATCTTCCTGAAAGATATGTTGTCAAACAAGTTACTGAGCTCAGTTTTGAGGTGCTGTGTGAAGATTAGTGACTTTGATATACAGAGATTTTTATTGTTCCTTCTGGCTTCACTTTCTATGCAAGAGTTATCTGTACAGCTCTTAACATAGAAAAATAGCTCATGATGATCCCTTGTAGGCTTTATTTGCTTTCTTACGTGGTTCTTCTGGAAATTCTGAAATGTAATGTCTGTATAGAAAAAGCAAGTTTGGCCATGGGGCTGTGTGAGGTGTTCTGTAATCCTTTTGTTCTTCTTGAACACAGCTGTAGTGATGAGATGTAGATAAATATGCACATGACTTCTGTAAGCAGTAATAAAACTGAAAAGGTATCTATAGGTTTTTAGGGTGTATATGTGAGTAGACTTCTGACACTGGTAACCCCTTACATTGATTTCTTCTGACTCCCAAAGACCCCTCATTAATAGAACATAATTAAAATCACTGCTCTGTGTTTATTATTTTCCAGGGCAATTTTAATATTGCCCTGTGTTTTGGAGAAAGCTAATCCTCTGCCTTTTTAATATATTGTAATATGGCCCAAAACCCACAGATACTCCATTTCTGAATTCCATTTCACATAGTTCATGCCTCACAGTAATAATCTGCTGAAGCTTTAATAACTTTTCCACATAACTTCTGGGGGTCAGAGAGAAGATTGTGCTGTCCCTGCTGTGTACCCAGCTTGCTTTGTCTTATTTTAATGCACATGAGATCATGCAGAGAGCTGTGCCACTGTGGTATACAGAGCAGTGAGGACACTGTATTACCATAAGGATATTATGGGAAAGAGAAGGGCTCAGATTTGACTCTTAATAGTGTATTTGTTTTAGTATTTCAACAGAGCCATATATTTAACGTGGATTTACAATCTCAGAATACATACGTTTCCTGCAGAATAAAAAATGGATAATGCAAAATATTGCTGGCACTAATGGTTTGGAAAAAGAAGGATTAGTAATGATGAGAATAGGGAGAGGAGATTACAAGAACTGAGAAATGGTGAAAAATTTTCAGAGAACATGGTTTTTGGGTGGGACACTGAAGACTGCAGAGAAGACAGCTTGAATAGCAAGGAGCATAAAAGTCCAGCCCAAAGTGAGAGAAAGTGAAGGAATCAGGAAGATTTAAGGCATATTAGGAGAGCTGCAAGAAGAGATCAAGATAAAATTCTGTAGCTGTGAGAAGGATGTGATATGTGAAGAGACAGGGAGGTCCGGAAGGAGATGAAAACTACCTGTTGTATGAGGACAACAATCTTGGAAAGATAAGAGGGGAATGACTTCAGCAATGGGACATGTTATTTTCATGGCACAGCATGAAATGACAATGGATGGTAGATTTTTTCACAATACAGCTTCATTAATTTCCTATACAGAATCTTGGGATTTTCTGTCAGGTTGAATGACTTGAAGCTGAATGACCATTATACAAAATTAATCCATGGTATGTGTTTGTGCATGAATGATAGTTAGCAGTCGACTAAAAGTCTAGATCATTCAGATCTAAGAGCTGAAACATGTTCTTAACTTCAGAAAGACTTTGTTTCTGGATCCCGTAGTTTGCTTTAACAGGAAAACCTACTTTCATATTTGTGGTTTTTTTCCCATTCTGATGCATTTAATGAGAGTAAGTATGCATGTATAGGTAGAAGCAGTAAGATAAGTACTAAAGTTACTATTAATCCATAAGTACAATATAAGTATGGATGCATGCTGAAGCTGTGTTATATGGTAGTATAGACATTTATCTTCAGGGGTAAAATTTAACAATTATTCACATTGTGAAATATCATGTATTACAAATGTTTATCACTACTAGCAGTGCATCTCATTTCATAGTGCTGGGTGATCATGTAGGGAGACTATATGCCAGAAAATCAAGGTACTTAGAAAAGTACCAATGATTTTAAAATAGAACTTGCAATGTTGTAATTACCAGTTATTTTCCTCCTTTTATTTTATATTCGGTAAGAATTGGAGTTTCCCATCCTTCCTGTCAAGATAAGCAGGCAGTCTCTAATATATGATAACCTTTCTACTGGGTTGAAGAGCCTTTTTGCAGGAGTCTCTTGTCACTTGGTCAGATTTGTGATGTTTTGTTTCATAGTGCTTTTTTCCCCTGAATCAAGCAGCTGAAATCAGAAGCCATGTTTTTTCGCAGTTTAGCAGTGCAAACTTCATTTTTGTTGAACTGAACTCTTAAAACAAGAAAATTCAGAAATGCAGTTTGATTGAGAGATCAGATCTTGGCATTTTGCCTCTACATGTCATAGACCAT
The DNA here is from genome assembly GCF_000700745.2 of Antrostomus carolinensis. Classification (NCBI taxonomy): domain Eukaryota; kingdom Metazoa; phylum Chordata; class Aves; order Caprimulgiformes; family Caprimulgidae; genus Antrostomus; species Antrostomus carolinensis. The sequence continues at coordinate 126,066 of NW_010311361.1, read as the reverse complement.
CATTGTTGATGGATGTTTAAAATGAATTAATATCTTTTTTTGTTCCTAATAGCCACATGTTTATATCCTGAAACTTCTCACATTTGGAACAGAAAACATGATTTGTTAGTAGTTGCTATTGAGAGGTCAAGGACAAAAACGAAGTGGAGAAGTAGCAGCTACTCTTCTACTTCAAGGAGCTGTTGCTTCCTACAGAGGCGCATTGGCAGAGTGTAGCACTGCTTAGCTATTGTATCTGTTCTGCAATTAGAAAGGACAAGAGTCCCAGACTGTCAAACTAACATCTTTCATGAATTCTTTGAGTGTAATCCTGAAATTAAAGAGGCTTTGTCACTGGCGTCGAGGGAAGCAGAATTACACTTTTCCATGGGGAGGCATGGGGATAAGACTTTCTGTTGATTTATCGTAGTGCTAGCAATAAATTACAATGCTAATACTTTTAAAGCAATTACTGCATACAAATAAGAGACAGTTAATGAAAGTAGGAAACCTATCACTATTCCAGAACTTGCAAGAAATAAATATTTAACCATTATATTACTATTTTGAAATGAATGTGAGAACATGTCTCTGGATAGTTAAAAAGCTTTTTACCCAGTATTGACTCAACAGTTGGTACTGCAAATAAAATATGAGTTTGTCACATATGTAATTGAATATTTCAAGCCATCAAGGATTGTGTTTTTCTAGAAAATAAAAATAACGTATAAAAATCAATCTTGCAGACAAAATATATGATTTATTAGAACCACATTTAGATACCTTAAGAGAGCATTGAGATCAACATGATGATTTAGGCGATCACAATGATTTCTGAATTTATGAGAATGTAAATTATCATATGCAAAGAAATCTTTGTGATCACTTTAAATTAGTGCAGATCAGAGAACAGTGTAGTTAATGAAGTGTTTGAGGAAGAGTCATTCTGCAAATAGTGCTATAGCTCCTTAATCTCTGAGATACAAGGTTGTTCTGGAATGAGTCTATTTTTTCTATGATAGTAAACTTTGTGCTCTTAAAATAGAGGCGAATATGGCCATATTTTATATTCTTTCTAATGAATATTAGAATGATTTTGGAGTTTGTATTTTTACTTAAATAGTCAAACCATTGATGGTTTTGGGCCAAATAACTGGGGGGGGGGGGGTCACTAAACCAACCTTCATAACTAATTTATGTGGAAATGGGAAGAAATTAAATTATTTTGAGGGGTTTAGTGTCTTTCAAATTAATTTATCACAGAATCATAAGATATCTTACAATAAAACAGCTTGTCTTGCCTGAGGTGGGATCAAGTCCACTGAGTTGAAGTAAAGCATATACCATGATTTCATTACATGTTCCTACTTGCCTCTGAAATTCTTGCCTGCAAAGGAAGGAGCACAGACTTTATTGTGCAGTTGTGTTCGATGGAGCTTTTATTATGTGAGAGACCACAAGGGGGAGACTTTATTCTAGAATAACCTTGCTGGGGGACATGTCCGTCTGTCGGAGATTAGGCAAGATGTGAGTGCAACGAGCCTCTTGTTCAGTGTTTTGTTGGTTTCTTGCCTTTTTTTGGTATTTTGAGGTACTGTAGTTACCTTACCTCTGATGCTGATAAGCTGTGGGTTCATTAAAACCCTGATACAGTTGACAGAGTAAAAAAAAAAAAAAAAATTAGGACCATGACAGTCGGCGAGTGTAACTGAATGGCCACACACAGAGCAGAGACAATTGTTTTACTCAACATTTGAATTATGACTGTCTTGTGCTTTATATTTTGTTGCTTTTGAGCTACTGCAGTAGTGTGCTTTTTCAGCCTAACAAATTATAATACTGGATTCATTCATTTTGATGATCCTTTCTAAAATTTTTAACGGTTTCTCTGTGAGCTAGATGATAATACCTAGCGTGCAATACATAATGCACAACAATGATAGGAAATGGTGGTACATTTTCCTGTTTTCCAGGTTGCTTGGCACCTCTGTAAATAACCAAGAGTCCTAGCCTGGCACTGTTCCTGCTTAAAATATCTTGAAATATTTTCAAATGTTTACATATAAGTATCAGTTAGCTGTGCAGTTTATGCATTTATTTTATGCAAAAGGCCATATTCTGTAGTTGGACAATTTTTAAATAGAATTCTAACTCCAGTGTCTGCTTCAGAGAGAACACTAATGTTAGCTATCAGGATAATACAAGCAAGTAATATTTTACAGTATCACTATTGCCTAATTCTTTCTAAAATAAGTGCTGTTAAAGATGAAATCTAACTAGTAGAGATAGTGACTCTTTGCAGAGGTCAAGACCTGTTGCTTAAAAGAATTATCTAAAAAAAGTACAAGTACTATTAAATATTCAGATGTCCCTGAAAATGGAAAGATTTTTGGTATGCATCTAATACATGTTATTACATTCATTCATGTAATATGATGCATGAAAACCTGCCCAACCAAAAACTAGCTGTTCTCTGAGCATTTCCTGGTTATAAGAAGATAGCAGAGAGTAAGTCATCATTGTTATCCTGAAAACAGAGAAAGTATTGAAATTTATACCAGCTGAAGATCTTGCCCCATGTAATTTGTGACATTTTGTGATGTAGCTTTATTCTTTCATAGAAACTGAAGCAAAAATATTATTTCAGAGACTGTATCACAAAATCTTGATGATTGATTTCAGTACAAATGTACATAGTGGGTAGATGGTCAGGTCAAAACAGCAGAATTGCATTTTAATTTTCTCCTATTTTTAAAAAGTCACATCTCACAGCAATATCTGATACCATTAAATTAGTCGTAATGTGTTATCTTGATTTTACAGCTGACTAAGACAATTTTTTTTTACTTTGTAGATGAAAAATTGCAGACACATGAAGATGTTTTTATTTCTTTTGCACTTCTGTTTTTTGATTGATTCTGGATTATTGCCTTTATCCCAAATCTTGAAATGTGAAGAATGAATAAATATGCACTTTCCTGTTCTATGAATATCCTATGCATCATATTTTAATAAGTGGGTGCTGTCTGTTTTCCTTGTCTGCTTCCTTTCCCGAACATGCAGAATTCTTCTTTCGATGGATATGTGATGGATATGCAGAATACTTCCAGGCGGGGAATTGGTGACACTGTCTGCTAGTGAGATTTGCCTGTCTCATGCAAAACCCCTTAATTTTTTACTTTTCATTTTCATAATTAGTTTCAATGACCACATTTATATTTCTAGTATGTGCTGAAGTGTATTATATTTGATAACCATTTAAAGTTACCATATCTTGTGCTTTTTGCACACAGTCTTTCACTGTGAGCATTTTAGGCTATTTTCATCTTCCTGCAAAGACAAAGTGTTCTTTTGAAGGGTTTTAATCCTTAGTGGAAGTCTGAACTAAATGAGATTTTCAATGACAGGAAATGTAATTTTTGTTCACAGCTGATGGATATCTCTCAATAGAGTTCCTTAATTCTCCCTTTCTGCTTGTCCTGGAGCATAAGTGGATATTGAGTGTCATCCTAACTATGGAATATCCTCAGAACAATAGACTGCAGGAAGTTTTCCTTTTCCTGGTGACCTTCCTTATTAGTTTAACCTGTGTTGCTCAGTAACGCTCGGTATGCACATCCTTGATGGCCTTGAGGTGGTGTTGATATGAAGAACTCGGTGTATTAATTGAACTTCTAATTAGGGCAATTATGATCAAATCACCGGTCGTTTGGTGCTGATATAAGCAGATGTGACAGCACAAAAGCTACTTTGAAGGTGAGATGAAGCACCATGATGTTTAACCTCACCCTGTTTCAGCTCATCCTTAAGCAGTCTCTGTTAGTCATTTAGTCATCGCTCTTTTGTTCTGATAGTTGAAGCTTCAAGTGTGAAGACCAGGTTAATTACTGAAGCTTACTATCACCTGGAAAAGCAAATATTTTAAGTTCAGAAACTGCTATTCTCCGTTGCCATTCTGAAAATATCCAAATATAGCTACGAATAAGAGTCACTTAGGAAGTGAGGGGACAAGTCAAAGCTGAAACCTTCTGCCTTCAGAGAGTTTATTTGCAACAGAAGTGCAGAACACAAATGGAAAAGTGGAGCTCTGAGGTGCCCCTTGATGATGTTGTATGAAAGACAGAGTTGGGTGCTGAGAAACACGTACGCATTCTTATAGAGAGTATAACACATTTGAACTGAGGTTAGGTAAATCTGGTAATACTGTTAGTGCCTGGACTGTATTCAGAGAGACTTAGAACATGAGAAAAGCACAAGGTGTATATTAGCTGCGATAATAAATACTAGGTTCTTACTGGAAACTTGTAAGAAAACTTCAGAATAAGATTAGGATATTTTAAAATACAGAGGGGGGCAAACAGATATATTTAATAGATTACTAGAGTATTTTTTCACAATGACAGTGAACTAGTGCAAAATGTTCATTGTCCAAGAAAAGGGAACAGTAATGGGTTTATATGGTACACAGGCACCAAAGGTCAGGTTTTCTTAATTGAGATTTAATAATCTGAACTGTTGTAGGTAACATAGAACAAGAACATATAAATGTGTACTTCATTGTCAAATACAAGGTGTTAAGAAGCTGTAGAAAAATTTCCATTACAGAATGAATGGTTTAGTAAGAAATAAACTGGAGAAGAAGAGACTGTTTTTCAGTAAACAGTCAATACATTCGGAATATGCATTTTTGTTTAGCAAATATTATATTTTTATTTTAGTATGTTATTAGCATCTTCAGGCATTGGCATAATGTTAATATTGCGGAAACAAAATATTCTGTAAATTTTGTACTGTTGGACAGTATTAAATTAGAATACATCTTGCCATCAGCTATAGCAGGTCATAAAAGTAGATGTAATAACACTCAGCAGAGCGTCAGTCTAAGAGTTATCTCTAAGGAAAAGAAAGATTCCACAGTGCAAGTTAGTGCAAATGTACATCTGTGTCAAGCTCTGTGCACAGGAGAGTTAAAGGAATATTGTTATGCGTAAGAAATGGCTTGCTGAGAAATGGGCTTCTAGAGACTGCATTCATCACCAAGTACATGCTACTTACCAGTTTGCTTGCATGAGGTTGAAATGTTTTCTCCCTGTTTGAGACACCAGACATTTTGGATAGACATTTTTGTTCTGTTTCCATTAAATTCACCCTTGTGTGTGTGTATGAAACATTAGCATCTGAGGAAGCACATTGTTGAGGCAACTGGCAGGAAGGTAGCACATGGCTATGGGCTAATAAAGTGTGATGCAGAGATCCCAAAGCTAATGGAGGCTGGGTCAGTAAGTCTGCAGAGGGTAGTTCGAGACAGGTTTGTTAGCATTAATTTGAAAGCAGAATAATCACACTGTACCTGAACAAGTAAATGCTGACCTCTGGCAGGTACATTTCTTCTGGAGCTGGTCTGACTCTGCAGTGTGCACTCTGTGGCATTCAGTGTCAAGATAGGCTGAAGCTACGTGGAGTGCCTGAATGGTGGTGCAGACATGCCCAAAACGTTTCTGGACAATTCTGGAGTGCAGCGCCAGGGACTGAAACTGCCTTTGAAATACTAGCTGTTCTTTAACTTTAGCTGTCCAAACTATGTATGCCTTGTATTTGCAGAGATGTAACATTTGACCATAGCAAAGATATGTTTAGAAAAATTTATTATTTCCAAGACTCATTTGCAGTCCTTATGAGAAAGCTTTTGGCCAAACACATGGAAGCAGTGCTCTCCCAGCCTTATTCTCAGTCTTGGTGCAGGGCAGAGGCTCACAGGGAGTATGTGCTGTTGTACAACCTGTGCCGTCCCTTCCCAGCTCCTCTCTAGCTTTCAGTGTGGCATCTTCTGGTCAGTCCTTCAGACACTTGGCTAAATTTCATCATTGGAGATTAGAGTAATGACAAATGTGCTTCTAAATTTTGTTGCTGTCCATTTTATTCCTAATGCTCCTGTAAAAGGGTTAGTTTTACACATCTCAGCATATTGGTTGACTCTAAAATAGGAACATAAAACATCCAAATACAGCCAGTGGTCTGACTGCAGCTGCCAGTGATGCGGAGTTAATACTGCCTGTCCTTCCTCAGCTCATCTACTTGTGCCTATACAATTGTAGGCAAACTCCTCTTCTTTAAAAAACAAATTTCTTAACACTTATATTCCATAAAATGGTCATTACTGATGTTATTGATGACTATCCAAAATACATTTTACAAATGAAAATTCTATGGCAAAGTCACTGCTATTTCCATTTGTTCATCTACTTCTGCGTTCTCTTTGTAACACTGCTCTGGATTTCTTTCTGGTTTTAATAGTGATTCATGAGCCTTACGGAGACTGAGACAGTCTGTTATAACATTGCTCACATTATCCACGAGAACTACCTCGGACATGAATGGGACTGTACATAATAACCAGCACTTCAGTACGGGTTTCCCCCTCTTGCCGAGTGCCAGCTGACATGATGTCTCAGCATATGTCTGTATGGGATTTTGCCAGCAGACACGAGCGTGCTCTGCCCTCCCTATGAGCTGGTTGGAGATGCACCGGCTCTGCTCTGGCAGCTGAGTGGATGCAGTTAGCATGTTGCTAAGCCAGAACTAATAAGCTTGACTGAAAGGCAGGGTTTATTATCCTGGGCTCAGCAGCATATTTAGTGTGGTTATGTAGCTTACACCATAGAGCTTCTCTGTGTCCTACAATCGCAATGCACAGGCAGAGCTTGGTTATGGTTGGTTGTACAGAGCATGGTCAGTATTTGCTTGCATCTCCCTGCAAAAACCTGCTAGTCCATATCCCAGTGGTTTCCTAACCCTGGTCCAGAGGAGTGTTTGCAGTCCTCTGTCACACCACCAAGAATTTCGTACCTAATGCGATTGGAGAATATAACTACAACCTACAGACTGTTGTACAATTGCACACTTCGCAGTGTTCAGTCAGAAGTCTTTCTTACATACATCACAGTACTCTTGTTACTTAAATTTTAGTCATTACATTGCCACATGTAGTACACTTAACAAAAAAGACTATTTTTCAGCATTTCTCTTGGTACAGCAGCCTAATATGATAGATGATGTTGTGGATCACATTTTCAAAGTCTGAAATGAGACCCTAAATTAAGTTCCCAGAGCATGATTTAGTCCTCTAAGTTATCACTTATGACAAAATCTGCTTTTTTCACTGGGCACATACTTATCAAAGAAAAGATTTTAATTGCTTTGCTTTAGAAAAATCTTGTTTGAGAATGAAGCTGAGTCTTTTCTCAGCTATTTCTATATACATAGCTTACTTCATTTGTAATGTTTGTGTTTTGATTTGTGTTTTCTGGTACTCTTACCATGTATATTTCTTTGGAAATGTTGACAATGACAATTCTATTTTAATTTCGCTGATAGGATATTTAGTAATATCTTCACTATCTAACATAAGACTGCTGAGCCTTAATGTTACTCTTTCCATATATAATTATCATATTAATAGATTTAATTTTGATTAATCTTAAAATTTTTATGAATAGCCAAAAGCTCTGTCTTTTTACAAGTAGAATCAAAACTAGACCTAAATTCTTCACTTCCACTGTATCTGCTTTATGTCTCAGTAGCAGTGCAAAGAAGCAATGAATCCAGTTATAGATATGCTGAATATTCTTTCTGAGGAGTCGTGTTGGTGTATCCCTGATGGTTTAAGGGCATAAATGAGGTACTTTGTGCAGCTTGTAGATGTGGAGGAAGGATATCAGGGCCAGGAGGGTATCTCTGGCATTAATGTGTCTGATTCCTTCCAGCACAGTGATCCCTTTTGATCTGCAGCAATTCGTGCAATACAGAACAGCTTTCAGGCTATCTTTAATTATGCCTGTGGATATTTTTGGCCTGGATAGTGAAATGAGGCTTTAGAATCACCTTACACTCCCAGCTGTGCTGATTTGAAACTCTGGACACTTTGTTACCCACTTGTAAGTGTAGGGATCATGTTTCTGCTCTCCTGAGAGACACGGAACTGTGCAGCATCCTGGGCTTCAGTAGAAGGTGCAGCCAGCTCTCAGTCTTTCTGTCAGAGCTCTCACTGCTGTCAAGATGAAATAGCAACATCTCTTATACATACATACACATATAACCTGTAATAGCACATATCTTCAGATCAAATCTAGATTTGAGACAATTCACAGGACCTGAAAACCTGTCTTCGGGGTTTTGTATTGATATGGAACATAGGTAGGAGCTGCAGGAATAGAGTTGATGCTAAAAACAGACAGAGCCATTATGCCTATTGTCAGTGCTCTCAGACATATAGGATAAATTGATTGATGATAAGATGCATCGGCTTTATTAAAGTTTCTCAGAAATGATTTTTTATAATTATGCCACTTCCTAGGGATATTTGTCAATGCATTATGAAGATGACATATCCTATTTGTAGTGCATAATGTAAAAAAAATTATTTTAACATGATAATTAGTGTCCTAACATTTGAACTTTCAGGTATGATGGTTAATTTTCACAGTCTATAGCAAATAAAGAAAGATTAATTCCATTTGAAGCTGCAAGAGATTATCTCAGCCATGTCATGCTAAGTCCTAGGACCAACGGTTATTTAGTTCTCAAGACTTTAATATTGAGTGCAGTGCTTACAGGAAGTGCATGAACACCTTGTGACTGGGATCAGAGGTAAAAACAGCTATAACAGAGCAGTGTGTAAGCCAGTTAAGCTGAAATTGTAGTCCCATCACTTTTTGATTGTGGATGATGAAGTTGTGTCTGCTTGTCCTTTTTTTTTTTTTTTTCCCAAATGGAATTGGGTTTTTTTTGTACCAGTTTGTGCAAAGTTTTGAAATTCAAAATAAAAATACTCTTTAAAAAATAGTAAGTTTTTAGTTCTTTTTTGTTTCCCTTGGAAAACAAATAATCTGTAAAATTTATTTTTTCTTTCATATCCCATACTTCACGTCAGTAAAATTACTGAAAATTACATTACACTGTGTTTATTAAAGTTGTGCTCCTATGCAGTAATACATGTTAAGACATCTTATACTGCCTTAAGGATTAAGTTAAGCTCCTTTGTCAAGCCTGTTGGTATGGCAGGACTGTTAATCTTTAACTGTCAAGAGTCTGGTTAGATCCTTCTTTAGACTGAGGCCATGTCTAAGTGCAAAGAAATTAAAATGACTCAACTCTCCTAGTATTTACGCCTTCATATTTTTGCACAGAGCAATCAATAAAAAGAGAAGCTGTGTTAGACATATATATTTCTATAAGAATATTGCATTTCAAGCTCTTACTTAGCAGCATCATAATTTGCTTTATGTTTATGCTTGTGAAATATGAAGACAAAGTTGACAGAAAGTGTTCAAAATATTAAATTTGTGAAAATAAGATGTGCAGTGGATGACAGCTCATTGAAAGGAGCAAGGGGAAATTTTGTGAACCTACATTTCTTAATTAAAATTCCATAGAGTTGTCTACAGTATGCTAATGTTTTATTACATCAGTAATTACTCTTACATTTTCCTTTCAAATTACAACATTACGTCACAAAAGAAGAAATGTGCTGTAATTGCAACATATTTAGACAAGATGAGATTTGAAACAAAAGTGTGTGAAAAGAATGTTGAAGCTGGGAGGCAAAGGTAAATTCATTGTGAAAAATTAGAGCTACTATTTTAGCCCCAACAGGGTATAAAACTGGTAGTAGGGAGCCACAATATTATGCTATAGATGGCAAAGGTTTACGTTTCACTGTGGATGTCCGTACTGTTTAATTAATGTTCTCTTAGCTAAAACTTGTGAAGAGGAGTTTTTAAAATAATTATCTGGCAATGGCCAGTGCAATTTGTGCAAATATTCATTCAAAGTGGTAACGTAGTCACGCAAGGAAGGGATACAGGTTGTATGTTGGAGCAATAGGTAAAATACACTACAAAGAAGCTTTTGACTGTGGTAGATGCCTACACTGTACTTTGCTAATCAGGCTATATTTTTTGAAATAATACAAAAGAAATCCTCATAAAAATAACAATTTTCTTTTGCATTCTCCTTCAAATATAGTTTCAACTGGCTGTTTTTATATTTCATACACATATAACCTTGCCATTTTCTGAAACAAGAGAGTTCTTTCCCTCAAGTCATTAAATAATACTACTTTGTACTTACATATCACCTTGCTTCTGAGGATCTCCAAGTACCATAGAAGCATTAAATGAGGACTCCTGCCTTAAAGTAGAGGAGTATTAATTCCTTATGACATAGGGGGATAGTGAAACAAAAAACTTCAAACCATAGTTTTGACCTTGAGTGTCCAGCAAAGAATATCAGGTAGGAGTTTGATAAGAGCTGAAGTGTTGAAAACCAAGGGGACTCAACCTTGGGATAGGTGCACAAGCAATCACTTGAGATACCTGACTTTCATGCATGGCTTGGAAGTGAAATTTCAAGCCTTGTTCTATATAACACTGTAGTTAAATACAGTCGATTGAGAGAGTTATGCACTTGAAATGGATTTGAGATGGATTTTTCTGTTGGACAGCTCTACTCTGCTATGTAGAGCTGTCCAACAGAAAAATACTTATGTGAACTTTCAGTCCAGCCCTTCTGCTTAGACATGATCACGGCGGAGGATGGTTTAGCCCAGATAAAAGATAACAAAAGAGAACACAATTTGTGCTCTTGAGTTGAGGATCTTACATGGAAATAGTATGTACAGCATTTGAGTTCCTGCTCCAGAAGCTGTTAAAGCACATACTTTGAGAAACATGTAAATTGGAGATTACAGCATTACCATGTAACTTTCCCAAGAGCTTTCTAATGTGTTGTACTGAACTGTGTGACTCCCCCAGCTTCATCATATGTGGTGATGTTAGGTGGCCTGCAAGGCGGCCAGACTTAGCCCCTGTCAGATCACAGTCATGCACACAGAGAGATCTGTCCTTAAGTGCAGATTTAGATGACGGCTGAACAAGGCTTTTGAAGAGCACACTTCTGGTTTTGGCTTTCAGGTACTGTCAAAGTGTCATCGTCTATGTCTGAGACACTGAGATCTCACTCTAGATTAGTACACATTAAATAAATGACGTGATTTTCAGAGCACGTTGAACCGCATGCATTTTGCAACTTAGGACAGGTTAACCCTTTAAAGCATGGTATTTGATGTGTGCAGCGGGGCTGCACAGTATTTTGGGCTCTAATAAAGTTTAATGGGGCATGCAAACACAAGCACTGACCAGCGTTAAATAGGCACCCTCGGGTCCTTAAGGGAACAGTATATTCATCATACTGGCACCAACTATTTATACAAAGTTCCTTAATTTATTATGCCTTAAAAATATTTGGTATATATTTTATATTGTGTTATATTGTGTCTTCAGTGTCTGTTATATGACATTATATTAAAAATATATTCTGTTTAAAAATCAAATTAATTTCAGTGATGGGGAGAAGAATCATTATATCACATCTCAGGTTTCTCTTTGCATTCACAAGTAATCCCATCATATTTTAGTGTAAAAAAAAATAAAATCCTTGCCTGACTGCAGAAGACCACCAGCAAATAGATTATTTAAAACATATTTGAATATAAATGTTGTGCTTGTATAAAGTACCTGACTGATAGTTTTTGAGTATAAAGTTTATCACAATCCTGTGAAGCAAAACAGTTCGGGAAGAGCAGGAAAAATCTTGAAGTATACCCAGAAAGATAATCTTCAAGAGCAAAGATAGAACTAGTCTTTAAACTACCGGCTCAGTCTTTAACCTCTCTATGAATGCTCATCCAGCATTTCCTTGGACATTGAGTTGTGGCAGAATCACCTGTGGTGTGACTGTATTTGATCTAGTAGATGAGAACGATAGGTCTCCTGAAATTCTGTACACTGTGAGGGCATCCACTGTGTGCTTAGTGTTTAGATAGACCTCGGTTTTCTTTGCCTAAAATTTGCAAAGTCTAAAGAACAAGTACAAAAATTATAAATACAGGAATACAGATACAAAAAGTTTCAATTATTTTCTGTATAGCAGTAGTGAGATATGAACAACTGAGTACGGAAATACAGGATTTATGGAGTATTATCTTTGAAAAAAATAAAGGTCTTCTTTCAGGCTTAACATTATGCAACTGAAATCTAAATGACCTCTGTTTTCTTTGCTTTCTGTGATTAGGAGTAAATATTTTTCTGTTCCCTTTCAAAGGGTAAAAATAAAGATAAGACAATTCTGTTCTCATTTAAATTAGGAAAGTTGGAGGAACAGAACTGTAGGTAGTGAATCCTGTTATCACGGATAATAAAACTGCAATAAAAGCTGCACTGCACAGCTTTCAGAGTGAAGGAGTACAAACCAGACCGGTCTGATTAGACACTGAAATACACATATTCCTGCCACAGTGTTGTAGCTTAAGCTAGATACATGAATCACAAATGGTGAACCCTGACAAATAATCCATCAAGTGATGTTGAGACTTGTCAGAGAAGGCAGCCTCAAATAACTTTTTTTTTTTGTTATTAATCCATCACTTCTTGTTGTGCGTCTCCTAACGGTCTTATATTGGCAGATATTCTTGTAACTTTCTATCCTTTGTATTTCTTGGGAGAACAGCATAGCATTGGGTGACTAAGGACATTCCACATGCTGCTTTGCAGAGCTAGGAAGAGGCAGACAAGGTCAGGAAATGCTACGAATGAAATATCATTACTCAAAGAGTCAGCCCAGTTCTTTCTTCTGCTAAAACTGTTTGGAATTCTCCCTTGGAAATCGGAAGCAGGATTAGTGCCCAGGTCTGCAGCCCGGTTGATTGCTATTAGCAGAGGCACAGGCCTGCGAGAGGTTAAGCATCAGCTGCTGATCACCTAATAGAGCACCTCTCTTATATGGGTGCATAGACTGTTTCCTGGTTCTGCTTTGAAGTGGTGAGATCTATAGATCAATAAAACTAGAAGACAGAAGGGCAAGTAGCATGCAGGGTCAGGCCCTCTCTGTCAGATCCATACAGATTAGGGAAAAGAGTCAGAGGCTGCAGTCTAGGGCTAATAATTGTTAGGTCCCAAATACTTCCTAAACTGAATGTTTCTAAAATTCTTTGTATATGAGTGTCATTGTTAATGGAGCATGAGAACTTAGAATACCCCAGAAGAAATTGGAGATGAAGTGTTAATATAAAATTGGGATCGGGGAAATATTTTTAGTATTTTAAAACATTTTTTAGGTTAGTCTGTGTTAAAGGATGACAGTGATAGAAAGTGACATTTGTTTTTCTGTCAACAGGTTTAGGTTTTAATTGTCACATGTTATTCTGATAGTGTCTCTGCAGTGACCATTTGTAAGGAATTCCCGTTGAGGGTTGATGGGAATCAACCTGAGTGGTCATCCTCAGATCTGAGGAAATCTGTGTGGTTTTATGAGTGGTGCCAGGATTATACTATTGAGGGACGCTGAATCTCTGTCTTTTAATTCTTGAAACTAGCACTGAGCTCAAGTCCCAGTGGTGCCCTGAAAGGCCAGAACTTCCTTTCATAAACCACTGACCTTTCTTCTTGATTCTCTTTGTGAACTGGTGCTGTCTTTCATTTAATAGAACTTAGTAATCGGAATGCTAAGAGGGATAAAATAGAAGTGACAGGTTTTACTTGTGCTTAGATGTTAATGTGAGTCCTGAATGCCTTTTAAATAAGTTATTCTAAATCTGAGGAAATGGAGAGGGGCACTTGTATGTATTAAAAAGACAAGGAAAACAAACAAACAACAGAACCTTTTGTCTGATGAGATTGAAGGATGTGTCACTCAACTTGGAACTGGAGATACAGGTACAGACACCCTTTATGAATGCAAGAATACAATGCTTTAATGATGCTTTTGTCTGTTGTTATTTTAGTGTTTTTGAGAGAGAGAGAGAGAGAGAGAGAGAGATTTGCTACTTTAAATAGAAATCTCATTTGTAAATATTACTACACTGCAACTGACTTCTGGTTTAGTCCTGTAAATGAGACTGAAAGAGAAATTCAAACAGAAAAATATTGCTAGGACTGTATTGCTGTTGTCCCCTGGTGAGAGTTAGAGCAGCTCCATGCTGTCTCTAAATTTATTCTCTCTTTTTGGTATTATCCCTCGTTACAGTGAACAGAATAGTTCAATTCTGTACCTTTTGCTGCAGCCTGTACTAATGGCTAAGGGAAAGGTTGGTGTGAAACCATTCTTGGACACTTCACAATGTCTGCCCACTTGAACATTCCTATATAATATTTTTAAAAGTATGAAATGGGCTTAGTGTAAAATAGAACCAAGCTAACTAGTCTTAGTTTGAAATCTTTGGATATTAAAACCCCAGCATTTCAAGATGGTTTTCAGAGAGAGTGCCCCTTACCAAGAAAATAAAGGCTCCACATCCTGAGATGTTACAAGATTTCCATCAATAAGGTGTATTGCTGATAGCTTTGTAGAAGGCATTAGCAGTATATTTTAGGTGAGAACTGAAACTGCTGGTGAAAACTCCATGTCTCCTAACCTTTGCTCTAGCTCCCACTTTAAAACCCTCAACTCTCATTCCTACAGAGGCTATTGAGAAACAGTGCAGATAACAGAACAAATGCAATCAGCACCCTCATCATGACCACAAATTCAAAAATCCCAAGGAGTGCATTTTTCTGTGTTAAGCAAATTGTTCAAACATTTCTCTAAACACTCGCTGCAGACATTTTTCAAGGAGTGATGTTTTCTACAGGACACACCTCCCATGAAATGGTGCTTACCTAGTGCTTTGTATTGAAAGCAGCATTTAAAGAAGACAGATTATACTTTGGCTTTAGCGAGCAATGTTTGGCAGTTCATTTGCTTTCTTAATACAGAAATGAAAATAGTATGATAGTATGTGAGAAATTGTTTATTCAAGGCTGTACAAGAAGTAGACTGCTACAATCAGACCTTGCTGATGTTCCTGGTATTGGACTAATTGGCTCCAAGGGCAATGCAAACAGGACAGAGTTACAGAATAAGGAGTTCATTTGTGTTAACATTATTTCTTTAAGCTTTCTTGCAGAGCAGGCTCTGAGGTGTAAGGTGCTTTCAAATACAAGACAAGGAGACAGTCCCATTGTATTGATTGTTCTTTTCCCATGATATACCTAGCACTTGCATAGTTCTTTCTAAAGTGTTTTGAGCCCATAGGATAAAGAATGGATCAGTGTTATGACTCTCATTTTAAAGATGAAAGATGAAATATAGTATAGAGATAATTTCACTATAAACTATCAGCCTATGGGTTAAAAGTGATCCCCAGGGTTGCTTCTTAAACTGAAAGGCAGCCTGCGTTGTTTGCTTCGTGTTTCTCTATTTCTTGGCCGGTGGCTGACCAGGAGGATCCTGACATCTGGTTGAGAGATACAACCTGGCTGACGAGAGTAAGACTTACTCAGTTCACATCTGTACCCACAGTTGCTGGACCTGCTGCATGTCTGCTGTGGTTGCTTGATGAAAGGCAGCAAATTCTTATTTGTTTAAGGGGGCTGACTTGCAGCCATTAAATGGGATAGAGTGTGAAATTAGATGTTTTCACTTTTTTTGTGTGTGTGTTAAGTGTTTGTCCTACAAAGTTGCATAACTTAAGTGTTAGGTGCTGAATCCAGGTGAAACATCCTCATCCTTGGAAAACTATACAGAGCATCACAACCGAGTGTCTGTATTTTGGATGTGATTGTCATGTTGGGGTTTTTTTTTGTGGAATGAATCAGTGGTGTTACTTTTTATTTTACTCTGTGTAGCATATCTAACTGCAAAAGTAGCAGGCATTCTTTGCCATCTTTGACATTGAATCCAGTGGTGTATGTGAAATCACCAGTTTTGAAGATATGAGGGAGGAGACACCAGATTCAGTATTTTCTCATGGATAAAGCTTTTGGAAAGATTCTTCCAGCTTTTGAAGTGGCTCAGTTATGCCAGTTCTGATTTGCATTTCAGAATGGTTCTTATCTGCAATACAAGTAAGGACATGGATGGTGGGATATGTAGTGTTGGGATATAGATGGGATATGTAATTAATCTGTAATGAATTCATGGTATGTGGTGGATTTGGTTTCAAAAATTAAAATGTCTGTGCTTTGAAGCCCAGTGATGACAACATAAATCAGCTTTTAGTTATATTGTAGCTGTGTTTACCTCAAATTATTTTGAGATGCCAGTGCTAAAGTGAAACATTTGTTCTGAAGTCAGAGGAACTAGCTCCTTGATCTTCTTTTAGTAAAGGTTAAATCCTGTATTGGAGGAACAGTTGTCTCAAAAATGCCAATTGTACTTTATATATCATCTCAGGGTGACATTTTTTAAAAAAAGTTTTTTTCCTGTGTGTTATTTCTTCATCTCATTGCATCTCAGTGCAGCCTGTTACTGTGTATTCAAATTAAATATACCATTAAGATATATAATACTGAAAGCCTCTGCTCTATAGTCCAGTGAGACACATTTTGCCTTTTACTAGTAGATAGTGATAATGTAAGTCTCTAATCTCATTAGTTTGAAAGAACCACCCCATAGCACTTGGGTGCTTTAAAAAAGCAAGAAATAGAAGAGACATGATTAAGTTTGTAGAAATTGGAAGGAAAATGTTTCTTTTGAGGTAACAATACACTTACACGTTCAGTGTTAATGTTCTGGAAGACAATGGAAGAGTCTTTGGTTCTGAAGTTAATTTGCCTGTGTCCTGCATGAGAAAACTTAGTATTTTGCATTAGGTTTTTTGTGATACAACTATAAAATGACATGTTGATATTTTTCACTATTTGTCATTTGCCGTTCTGTCAAATATTCTTTGTGCTGTTTTTCTTCCCACCCTCTGTGAGAGCAGTTGGCAACTCTGTTTTTATTTCTAGCTGCAGTGTTTATGATTAGTCTCAGGTGTTTGTTGCTACTCTTGGCAACTACAGAATCTATCAGCTCTTCATAGACATGTTTAGTAAATCACATTATTGTTTTATTAAAGCATTTAAATTTGACTGATGAGTTCATCTATATGGCTTTCGCTAAAGTCTGTTAAATCCATTTATTTGATATTCTGTTATAATTGCCTGTGCTTGTGTTAATGCTGTTTTCCAGAAGATTAAGCATATGCTAGAGAATCTAAATTCCAGTTTTTGAAAGAGGAGTGCTGATGATTTCTGTGTTTGATTTAGATAGAAAATTAAACTTGATAAGGGACAGACAAAGAAACAAGTGATAAGATAAGATATGTCAGATCAACTCTTCATGTATTTGTTATTCCTCTGAACAATTTTACTTTCTGGTTTGTAGGTCTGTCCCATGCTTTTGGATGTCACAAGTCTCTTATTGCTTTGTGCTACTCTTAAATGTAAATGTCACCTTAAACTTTTTTCTCAGCCTGTTTTGTTGAAAACATGGAAAAAGGCTAAAAGGTCAATCATATTTATCTAGTCCAAATTATTTTCAGTGATTATCTTTTAATTCCTCATTGATTCTAATGGGACATAGTGTATTATATGTGCCCTAAAATCAATATAAAATACAATTTATAGAATTATGACTTAAAAAAGGAGAAATACCCATTATTATTCACATAATGCCGTATGTGTTTTATCAGCTGCACAGTACAATTTATCAGATATGGTACATTGAATCCCATTGAAATCAATGAGAAATGGATATGTGACTATTCACCATGCTCATTTATTGTAATGTTATTGGTTATTTAGAGCTACTAAGGGTTTATTACCAAAAGTGTATTTTTGTGTGTACTGCAGTTACCCTTAAAATTTAACAGGTAATTTAGCACTTAGAAAGGAATGATTTGCTGTATCGGCATTTCTGATCTATGTCATGTCTTGTCTTGTCTTTCCTCCCCTTCCCGTCCCTCATTTTGTTTTGCCATATATAGCATACATATGTATTTGGAGAGCAGGGGTGATGATGATGGGGTTGCATATTTGTATTAACGTAAGTTTGATCTACTCACTTTGAGTCTTGCTGTGGAGAAGAACTCAGTTGTGCTGTAGGTAGTGAAGCAACAATCTTTACGGGTCCATGGTAGCCAGTGTGAAGACTTTATGTATGTCATCTATGGGGTTTATGGTAGATAAGCCATATGAAGAAATGAGAGGAAGAACAATCAGTAATTCTAGGGTTATAGTACCATCACCTAGAATTTAAAGTAATTGGCTGTACACTCCCCTCCAGAAGGACAGATGCTTATTTAACATGTCTGTCAGGTTATAGAGAACTATATCATTACTTGAAGAATTACAGTCTTAAAACTGCTCTTTCTCCTTGCCCTTTTGCAGAGCTTTATCTTGTGACTCTCTGAAACTGTTGGCCTGTAGGTACCTTAGTTATTCACCTCTTTTGATAGGAATTCATATGGCACCGTATTCTGGCCTCTTGCTTTACCTCCTGTGAGATGGTTCTCTAAAATTCAGTGCCTTTCCAAATTATCTACTTGAACACATCCTTCAGTAGCACATCCTTCAGTAGCAGTGGTGTCTTCTGGAATGTTAATTACTAGTTCTTCCTTAGGGTTATCTTGGTTTTCATCCTGAATGTCAGGTACACCACCTGATGTGGTGTACACAACATTAGGCATTCCAGGAATGTAGACTGCATTAAATCTTGTACTTGGTTAGAATTTATTAAATGAAAATACCTTGCATTGGATTCTGATGTCCCGGAGTCAATACCGAATTCATCAGTGACTTCTATGGGGCATCTTAAAGAATAGTAATAAATAATGAAATCTATTCTGTGGTAGTTTTTTGTTTTTTTTTTTTAACTGAAAAAAGAAATCATTCTTTACTTTGGGACAGGCAATCTCTTGTCTCAAGGAAGCTAGGAGATACATTTCCTTTTGCTTCATTTCCCAAGAACTTCCAGTTATGTAGAATTGAAAGCCACAGTCCTGCCAATATATATGCATAAGTTCAGATGCTGAGCTGTTCTAACAGTTGTATCAGTATTTTATTTAGTAATGTATGTGACAGACATCAGAGCTTGTACTGCAGGCCCACGGATTTAAAACCAAAGGATGCTGTAGTAGGAGCTAAAGGACTGAGCTCTACCTTGAGCTGTAACAGACTAATATCTATGGTAGAATGTATTTTCACTGGAGAGCTATATGGGAATAGACATATTATATGTAATCATATAATACATTATTGCAATTTGTACACTGAAAACTATTTTGTTTCCTGGAATATGTGAAAACCTGAAATATGGAGGAACTTATGTCATGTATCTTAATGCTCTAGTGTAGAGATTCTTGAATTAGAAATGCGACTTGTTCATATACCATCTACTCAGAGCTTTTAAGTTAATTGATTAAACACAAGGTGCATTACCTGTCTCTCATCCTGTCCATTCACTAGCATAACCTGTGGCTTTTTGAAACCAGAAAATGCTTGAGATTTTGTAAGTTTCCTTCCTTTCGGAATAAAACTTGTAGGATTTTTTTTTTCCCCTCAGTTTAAGTTCTCAGCTGATCTGAACACAGTCTAGCATCATTCAGTCTTTTCAACACTTCTGTAGTATACTATCTTACTTCTTGATATTTTAACTCTCCATACAGAAGTGTGATACAAGATCTGTTTTTATGTACAGATTTGAGGAACAGGATATAATCCAAGCACTTTTAATCAACAAGCGTAGTTTCATTAACTCTAAGGGCTCATTTACCCACTGTTTTTGTGTTGTAAAAGATTGGGATTGAAACTTGCCTGTCTGTAGCTGTAGGCTGAAAGTTAGTGCAGCAGGTCAGCTGCTTAAGTAGATGTCTTCTCTGTGCTTATCATCATGCCGGGGACTGTTGTGTTTGCAGTTCACCATGTAGTTGTCCTGTGTGGGGTGACCTGGCCCTCCTCCCTCAGGTGCTTTCTCTCCCATAAGCGCCTGGCCCTGGCTGGCTGGTAGGTGGAGCATGCTTTTGAGCACCTTCCTTTCTTAACCAGGTTTTGATGTCAGGAAGAAAGCTGATGAGTGTTATTTTTTCTGATCCTCTCTGTGTGCGAGTTGCAATTGTGAGATGTGTTTGAAGGACTATGAGTTGCATTCCCACTTACTGAAGAAATTTTCTTTAAAAATTGTTCTATGTAATTATCCATTGTATTTTCTAGTACTCTCCTTGAAACTTTTGACTTTTGCCTACTCCGTAAGTATCATTTTCTTTTGTCATATTACAGTGTAATGCTCTTTATAAAATTTAACATTTTCTTGCCTTTAGCCCTTTCTCCGCTTTCTACTCTTTACCTCCTGCTTGCTTAGTTAATTGTGTTTTGTGTTGTGTTTTACTTCTGCCTTTCAGTTTTCTCAGACTTAAGTTGTGTCTTTGTGCTAAGTACATCTTGGAGGCTTATGTTATAATCAGGGCTTACGATGCTTGTTTTGCCTATTACATATAATAAGGATCAATACCTCAGCTTGATTCTGCCTCAGACTTCCATGTCTTTAAACAGGAATTAGGTTTGAGCCCCATAACTCTAGTTAATGCTAGACATCATGTCTATAGTCAAACTACTGCAGACAGCTTACCTGTTCAGAAACAGACAGGGATTTGACCACTGTTAAATTTCCTGGTACTCAGAGCCCAAAAAAGTTGTGCCTCTGGAGTAAATCCCATCAGGCATCCAGCCTGGAGCTGTACAGAATTTCTCAGTCATATTTAATTATGCAGGTCTATCATTAAATTTTGTTTCTGCAGGTATGTTTATTTTGTCAAGAAAGCCTTAATTCTAAAAAAAGGTGGTTTGTGTTTAAGCATTGAACAAATTCATGGTTAATTACCTCCCCAAACTACACTGAAAAAACAGTGAAGTTAAATTTGCTGCTAAGCAAATTGTATGAGTTACTAAATAAAAGCTATCCTATATGGTCAGTTCTTTGCAGCTGTAAATATTGTTTGTTATTATGTATTGGGTGTTTTATTGGTAGCTTGTTTGTTTGAGAACAGTTGTAGATATGTTTTGACAGCTGTGAACATTCATTTTTTCCTGTGGAGGTGATTGCATGGAGAGCAAAACTTGCCTTCTAAAAACCTAATGATATTGAATGTCAGGAATATTGCAGGATATAATAAATGTTATTTTAGCTATTTATTGGATATATTAATAGCCTGCACCTTTGCACTTTTAAATGAGCATTCATCAATAACCTGTGGAAGAGAGGGATAATCCTTCTGAGCATTGCTATATGCTGTCCTAAGATGAGGCTCTGGTTTGTGGAGGAATTAATGATACTGAGCATAGAAAATTACTTTAATATGCAGTATGTTTCCCTGTGTTTTGAAGATCAAAGAAAGCATAAACTTGAAAACAAATAGGATCTATTTACTTATTTCGTGCTAAGATAAAAAAGAATCCCAAGTAAAATTAAATTAATTTTAATTACTTATGAAATATCAAATAATATTTATGGTAAGAGTGTTTCGTTAGTTGTTTTTAAGTGAATGGAATGGATCTGAAAGTGTTGCATACAGTTCATATACTTTATGTGTTTACCAGTGAGCCATATGATAATAGTAATGAAAGGGTGAGTTTCTTTTGCCATTCTCCCATACTATGCTGTATACAAAGGGACCAGCTTTAAGGAAAACTTTGATAGCAGTGTATCTGTCATCTTTCTTAGGGAGAACCTACCAGAAAATGAAACCATTTTTTTAAAATGTATTAAGGTTTTTTTCAGTTTAGATATTACAAAAACAGTTTTTCATATTTTATATTAGCATATTTTGATATTTGGAAAACTGTGTTGCATTTAAAAAAAAAACAAAAAAACTATGTTGCATTTAAAAATGAAAAAATGTATTTTAGTAAAACCACATAAACCTAGTCCTGAGGAAAAACCACTTTTCAGGAAGCTTAGGGATTTTTTGAAAAAATGTTCAAATTGTGACCATCATCAGTATTTTGGTTTTTTCTAAAGGAATTAGTTAGTAGTGGTTATGATGGGCTATTAGTTTGAGAGGTAAAGATATGCCATTAAGAAGTTTTATTTATCCTGCCAAATCATTCATTGCCTTTCACAGTGCTGTTATAAGGTATGACTGTTAAATATATAACTGAAGCATTTACCTACATCTGTAAATTTTTCAGGCCAGGATTCATCTGGCTCCCTCCAAGCAGTTCTCCTTCCACCTCACTTAGTGCCTTCACTGTACAACTTCAGATTCTTAAAAGAAAACAAACCCCCCAAACCCTAAAACTTCGTTTATCATTGGTAATGTTCTGTTATGAACAAACATTGACTGCAATAATTCAAGTTCCAACAGCAGCGCTGTGTGTTCCAACACGTCAGGGGTTCAGTGAATAATCAGGGCAAGTCACATTTCTCTGTAACTAACTTATTTGGTATTTTCAACTCTACCATACTTTTCAAACTTTATAAATGTTTAATGATAGCAGCATTTAATTATGTGTTCAAATTCCAAAGATGGTGTTGAACATGAATTATTTACTAGGATGAAGATTTTATTCATTTCTTTGTTCAATATAGAAGATTTTAGGAAAGGGAACTTCAGAATCTGTTTTAATGCCTATTTAATGCTTAATTCACTTCAGATTTCTGTTGCTTCACAGGCCATTGGGAACGCATAGGGTTTACTCAAATAATGCATACTACTGTATTTTAGAAGCATCACTGGATTTGCTATCTGAATACTTAGGGATATCTCAGGTATGGGATAGAGTAGCATGTGAGTACTAACTCAGATGATGCCGAGAAACTATTCCATGACTCTGCTATTGAGGCTACCTCCTCTCAGCTACTCTTCTAACTCCAGAAATGTCCGCACACTTTGGAGAATATTTAGTGACACTGAAAGGTACTGGCAGGAAAAATAGATCATAATTACAGCTGTACTAAAGTGAGGTACTTAAGTATGTGAGTTCGTCTGTTACTTCAGTGAGAATAATTAAACATTTAAGCACGTGCTTAACTATTGTGCTAGTGATGGCTCTAATAATCAGTGCTGGACTCCTGTTTATCCAAGTCGGATTCCAAAATGGCATCGGCTTCCCCTGCAGCATGTTGTCAGTGGGTTCAGAAAGTGACGGCCTCTCATGAAGTGATCTGGTGTCTTCAGGAATATGTGGATACTTAAATCTGCACATGGGTAACTTTTGATTAGTTACTATTGATATGATGTAATCCATAAAAGTGGTGTTAGTGCTTTTGCATCCAGAGCTGAAGCCCTTGGCATAAAAAGGGCTCCTTCTCCCTCACTTTCAGTTTAATGTTATACCTTAATGATATGAAAATGCATGGATTTTTGTGCATTTATGGTCAGAGTCTATTTGAAAAAGATCAGAATAAAGGACAATATCTGTTGGTTCTACCAGAGAGGTCTATTATTACTCTGTGTAAATCTGCATACACTCCACAAATCCTACAAAGTATATATTATAGAGTGGGTTTTTTAAGGATCTGCTTGTTAAGTTTGGCTGTATGGGTCAAGCTGTGCTGAACTGCCCTTTCTTAGATGCAGTAGTTTGCTGTGAGTGGAATGTACAAATTTGTATCGCTTTGGCCAGAGAGCTAGAAAGAAATGAGCACTGAGGCTTTGTTTGTGAGTAGTGAGGTTAGGGAGTTGCAGTGGAGAACCTTTTCTGTTACTGTGTATTTATTTTAAGGCAGAGGTAGGGAAGGAAGCCTAAATGTGCCAGGAACTCTACAAACTTGTAATAAATAGATCAATTCCCAGACCTAACGAATTTGAGGAATAAGTAAGATGAAAGACAGTAGGTAAGGCAAGAAGTTGCTAGGTAAAGCACAAAGTAACAGTCAGGTGACTGTTACAGTACACTTGCATCTGAACTGTGAGAAGTTTTTGTAAGTGCTCGAAGTTTTATAGTACTGTTTATCTCAAATTGGTACAGTTACATAGTAATTTAAATAAATAATGTAACTGTATCAAACACCAGAAAAAAAAATCAAGAAGAAAGTTGAAGCATCACAGGATAAAATAATGAACTGAATTACCTACAAATTTCTGTACTTAGTGTAAGTGCTGCTGCAGTGGAAGGTTCCTACTGTACCACAAAACATTCTGAAGGCTGTGAACTCCTGTGATCCAAAGTGATCTGTCTGGTTGTAGAAATGAGGTTCCCAATAGAAGTGTGAGGACATATGCCTGTGTGTGTCAGTCCTGGTTAGCCTGAATGCATGTGGTAGATAAAAAAGAACAAAATGTTTTACAGTGTTTAAAAATTAACTAGATGAGATTAAGATTATTAAATACTTAGTAGGCTGCAGAGGAAGGTTGAAATATTTCTTTGGACCACTGATATTAAAGCAACATATCTGATGCATGTGGAACATCGACTGTGTGGATTACCTCATTTATCAGGTAGATTGTTCAATTAATGTCTGTGTGCCTGTTGCTTTCTCAGATCAACCATCTTGTGTCCTTGTATTGGTTCTGATCCATTAAGAATACGAAAGGCCACGTTTGTCATATTACTCCAACGTGTGTAGTCTGCAGACACACAGTGAAAGCAGATATTTTGGAGTATGCAGTTAAGTAGTGGCATCTGGATATTAAAGAATTTTGGCATGATACAGTTAATTTTTGAAGTATATTCTGAAGGAGAAAGTTTAATATGTAGTAGAATATATTTTGAAAGAAAGATTCTGCCTCATTTCGGTTTGCTGTTGTGACACTGTGCTCATCAACTGTGTAACACTGTAAGGTACTTCAGCATCTGTCAGACTTGTAATCTGATGAGCTATACTTGGAATAAACCTGAGTTGATGAAACAATCAGTGAGCCTTTGGCACTCTCAGAACTGATTAGTGAAAATCTAGCCAGTCTTTGCTCATGTGACACATAACACTGCGCTGTATATACTAAGGCTGAATCATTGAGATTTTCCACCGTGACTGACCATTGCATAATGCTAATAGCTGCTAAGGGCATGATCACCTTATTTAGAGAGATCATACATCCTTTCAAACATGGTAGAATTGTGCTTATGTAGATACTTCGGTATTTGTTGACAGGTAGTCATATAATGTGGGGTTTCTTATTGATATTCCAGACAGCTCTGGTCATTTTTCCATAGATATCAGTAGTGCAGTGACTGCTAAGTGCACAGGAATGATTGATTCAAATTTATGCATGTTAATTTTTAGCCTTTCCGTCTAGACTCCATAAAATTAACCAGACATCCACTGAGATATAACTGAATTTTAAGGTACTGCTTGACAAACTCTATTCGGCTCATGTGACACACCCCCACAAAACACAGCGACTGCTTGCTACAGAGCTGATGTATGACACATACAATACCCTATTCGGAATATAATATTCCATGCATTATGCCTGTAATAGAAGCATTTAACATGGTTCAGGGAAACAAGTGTGCTCTTTTCTATTTGAGAAAGATTTGTACAAACCAAATGTGATTACTTGCATATATCAGATTATGAGATTGGTCCTGAAGTCTGTATTTGCTTGAAAGTACAGTCGAGGTTTGTGACCTTTGCAAGCAAGCCAGAATACTACAAAATAAACTGACATATATAGCCGTGTAGTGTTATACTGGGTGATTTGAACCAAAATCTATCTAATAATAATTCAATGAAATTCAGGAATGTCTTTGGCACTCTACATTAGTATCAAGTAATTATCTCCAGCTAAGATAAAATGAGGGTCAAGGTCGATTCTGGCTATTAGAGCTGGAGTGTTGCTTGCTTTATGGAACATATTAACTTAAAGATGCATTAGAAAGAGAGAGGGGAAAAAAAAAAAGATTATCCAAAGTGAATTTCACAGCGACTTTTTTGAAAGACTGTGGTCACAAGTTGGTTTTAGAAGTTAAAGGAGGGCTCTTTGCAATTAACTGTATGTTGGTTGGATGGACACAAGCTGCTCTGAATTGATGCTAGTTGACTACTTCTGTGGAACTTGATATTTCACATTTAGGGCTCTTAAATTGAAAGATCTCATCTCTTAGAATGATACATGTGGGAGAAAGATTATAGCCTAGTGTCTTAAACTGACGTGCCTTAGACTGGTAAAATTGTAAATTATGCCACTTGGTTAGTGTGACTTGGTCTAGTCAAGCCATCATGGAATCACTGTAGCTAGGAGTGATATCAGGGCAACACCATATCAGTGTTTTTCTTGGTACCCATAAATGTTATAAATACTATAAATACTGTTTGACCTATCTATCCTTCCTCTAGTGCTTAGCTTCAAATCTTTAGATCTGAAACTGATGTTGCTGTGGACTGGATACTGCAGCACAAATGGATGCTGGGACCTTCCTGCCTAACCTTTCCTTTATGACAGGACCCTTTTCCTGCACAGCTGTATTCTTCATATATGTTCTTCCCAAAACCTACAAATGCTTTTTGCATGAGTTGCTCTGCTTTTGCTTTGAAGAAGGATGTGAATAGCTCTACCCATAACGCCTGTGGGCCCAGGAGCCCCATTTCAGACCAGCCTGAGGCCATCAGTCCCTGCCCCAGTGACACCGACCCCAACACTGTAGGAGTGTCAGCCTCTAGCTCTGCCCCAGCCCAACCCTGCCAAGCCAGGCCCAGCTCACAGGCTGACATCCTGGCCTGGCCTCAGCTCATCCCCATCCCCACAGAGGTGCCTGGTGCCCAGGGCTGTGGCTGTCCTGCTCTCTGGTTGGGGTGGTGGGGAGCTCCCTGAGTGAGGAACTCCCTGGGGAGCACCCACTGCTCCTGCACCCCAAGGAGCTGCTGGACCTCACTGTCACATAGATGCCATGATACCATGGTAGAATCTGTGCATAGTCGTTTTAGTATAATTTAGTATTTTGTGGATTTAGAACCCTTATCAACAGTGATATCAGCATATTAGCCATCGCGGTAGGAAGGGATCAGGCTGCACAGAACAATATTAGTGTTTGAAAAAGTTTGAAAATGTTCAAAATTTTAATATGATATTATTTTCTTCAGTGAGGAGGGTGCTGCAAACCTCAGCTGATGAATTGTGTGACTAAGCCAATTTCTTTCCTATGGGAATATATTAACTGTGATAATAATACCCCGAGAAATCTGGAGGGCTGGTTCTTCAAAAGTAGTTTGATTAAAATTCTCATTCATTTCAAACAGATTTAAGTGTCTACATGTTTTAAAGATCTAGGCCAGAATATTTTAAAATGCACAACATTAAATAGGAATAATGGACATTAACATCTTTTGACTGTGACTCAGTCCTAGGTGAATGTATTAGCTGTTTATCACTGCTGTGGTTTTCACCTAACTCTTTAAATCAGTATATTTGTTTGGAGGTTTGTTACAGTTAATCAATTTTTCATAATGGCCCCTGTAAATCCAAATACAAAAATATATTCTCAGTTGTTTATATTCCTTTCTTCTAGCACAAGGGGAATGTTTTAGAGTATGAATTTGCATCAGAATAATTCATAAAGCAGGGTTTGTTTCAGGGCTGTTTATTTCCTCCCAAGCCCGCTCACAAAGTAGGCGTAATAGAATTATGGATATTGTGATCTTCCTGCAGCTTACTGTGGAGGGCAACTTGCTACTGGACAGTGGTTTAGTAGATCATGGGTGCAAGTTAGGAATGCAGGAGGCATTGCTTAAGAAAGCAGCTGGATGTAACAGTGCTCAATGCTAGAGACAGCACAAAGGTTAACATAAGAGTCAGTGAAGAATTCCAAGCAGAGTAAGACAGTATGTACACTCATCCTAGCACATCACAGACTGTTTGGAAGCTAGGAGGTAAAAAATGACATGAATGTTGGTGTCACAGCAAAATGTTTCGATTATATTGGTGCCCAGAAAGTATCTGGCCACAGTAAGGGAAGATGTAGTATTTTTACATTAAAAATAGTTTTTGTTGTACTCATGAGTATTTCAGAGGAGCATTTCTGGATAGCAGGTAGGATGGTTCTGTCAGCATGAGGCATTTCAGATTTGCTAATAGATATTCCTGTCTGAGCGCCTGTCCTGCAAAGGTCTGTTGCTTTGGTTCTCAGACAGTTTTACGTTGTAAACATTTTGGTTCTTATCAGCCCTGTTAGGAAACAGAGTCTGCTGCTATGTCTATACATTAGATTGTATTCTGAAAATGGAAATCTTTGGAACACAAATGCTCTAAATAAATATTCGAAACAGCACAGTGATGCAAAGCAGCAAAAATAGTAAAAATGCTGGGCTCAGACTTGCAAAGTGATAACTCCATTGAAAGTACCTCATAACTGTGGGCCTATTTCTGTCTTCTATGATTACACAGTGTGGAGAACTATTAGTGGAAAGTCTGTATGTGCAAACCCCGAGGAGGGTATCAATGGGAAGAAAAGTTTTCTTTGTGTTGATAATGGTGTGTCTTTGATATACAAACAAAAGAACTGATTTTTTATGCTTTTTTATCAAGAACCCCATTTTCCCCGTTTCTGTTAAAATGTGCCCTCTTTTGTTGTGACTGGTCTATGTGCAGTTTTCATTCTATTGTGTTCACTTCCCTAATGGAAATAGTCATCTTCTGCCATGGGCATAGATTTATAGTGTCAAGGTGCCTTATCCCAGAAATGCCTTTTATTCTTGTTTTCCAAGAGTAGCTTATCATGGAACAAACACCTTTATACCTCGAAGTCTGCATCCACATTAAGACAATTGTACTGCTTTAATTATTCTTTTATAATTAAAATTATACAACTTCTGCATATGCACTATATTTCAGTGAACACACTGCTTTTGAAATAATTTTGAAGATATCCATCTTATTCCTAGCATGTTTGTGTATAATTCTACCTCTCACTACCAGTAGTCTGTTGCATGTATCGAAGTCCCTGATGGTGCATTGTATCCTCAAGTCATTTAGCCCTTTCTCTGTTCATAATGATAACCACTGACCCCTGTGAGGCAATTCCTTGAAAGGAGATAAGTTTTTCCCCTGCCCGTGACCAGCAGGCTGACTGTTGTGTTCAGCTCTCCTGAGGACACTGTTCTGTTTCCCTCAGGAATGTGAAAAAGTAATTTCCCCAGATAACAACCAAAAACCCAATTAAGCTTGGATTAAAGAAAAGGAGGATTTATTGGCATTTTATGGAATAGAGAGAAAAGGAAAATAAAAGATAGGAGATATTAAATTGCCTGAAGTGGAGACACACTGTCCAGTTGCTAGTATTACTCTTCAGTTTACAGAATAATTGGTGGATTTTTAGCTGGTTTTAACCATATAAGAGTAAAACATTGGCTCTCCCACAGCCCAAAGCCATGTCTGTCTTTTTCCGTCAGAGCTGGAAGACCGTGACATGCTGTCTTTGAAACACTGTGTGTGGCTGGAAAACCCCCTCAGTCACCTGGTCTCTGAATTTGATATGAAGGTATTAGTAGTTACAAACCATGTTTATTTTCCCAGTGGGATGCTAAAATATGTGCAAATTGGGCCAAGTTTACAAGATTTTAGTTTCTGTTTTCCTAGTACATTGTATTTTAGCACATGATTTTTTAACACCTTTGTACAATATATTTCACATCTCATTGTGATCTTCCAGAGGATCCATTGTCTTCTCATCACCTATTTAAATGGGACACTAGGTACTTCCTAGTTTGAAACAGAAGAAAACAAATTATTTGCATATCTTTAATTAACCCTCTCTTTGTGTAGATTAGGATTGCCTTTAGTAACTGTCAGGTTTCTTGGCCAGTTGAATAAACAGCTTCTTGCATGCATTTCAATTACTGCACTTTTGTATTGCTAATGAGACTAAGCAACAGTTTCTTGGAGGCAATCTTAATTTAGTGATTTCATTCACATTTTTATACAACTACAGTGTTCCAGCCATGTAATGAATGATGCCATCCCAGCTTTAGAGGTGGATAGAGAATTAAAATCAGCATGACAAATGTATCAGGTATAATTCAAACTATGAAGCCACATTATACTTAGCTTAAATTATTTTCATACTGCAGCTTCCCAAACCACTTTACAGAGTATATGCAGAACATAAATAGTACAGACCATTCTGCCCTCAGAAGGCAGCAGCCAAGTGGATAGTATCTGACTTGGGAAGGTTTAGTCATGGCCAGCACATGACTCTTGTGAATGAGACATGCCATCTTCCTACTGGGAGTGGGCAGGACTTTAGGGCTTTTATGGCCTCATTACGAGGGTTTCCTCATGGTGAACTGAGTGAGCCTTGAAAGGTGAAGGGGTGAGCTCACCAGTCTTATCAGTGTAGACAAATTCTTACCAAAACCAATGTTGACGTGTACAGTTGAATATTTTGAAGTTTCAGCAGCATTCAGAACGCTCTACAGGCAAAGCTGTGCTCTGATGGACAGCTGCAAAATCAGTGAGATAAACTGTAGTAGGATGATTTGTAAATGCTCCTTAGGTCTTTTGTAGTTAGGCAGAGGAAACTTGATTATAAATAATTCTCACTATACTATTAAAACTGACGTTCAGCTTTTTGGCCAGATTACTTCGAAGACGACTTTGGAGCTATTGCAGCAGTAAAGCAACCAGAGATATTCCAGGGTCAAATGGTAAAACAGCATCAGAGAAGGTCAGAGGGATGCATTTGCAAGTCAAGAAGACATTGAAGGGGATCTAATTATAGACTTAATCGCTGTAGGTAATAATAATTCAAGCTACTATATTTAACATAGCCTGGATAGTATAACTGAGGTCGTCCAGCAAGTGAATCAACAAATCCAAAGCAGATTTTCAAGAAATGTTTAGAAAGGAATGGAAATTCTTAGACCTGCTGAAGCCAAGAGGACTTTTATCAGTGAGTTAAGTTTTCCAGCAGAGCCCAGCTTTCAATCTATGCACAGGACTGTGGCTTTGTTTCAGAAAAAATTTTCAATGCAATTATTGATAAATTTCCAATAATGTGTATCCTTAGCACTTTGCTGGAGCAGTGCCCATGATACACTGTGGGTTTTAGAGCTGGAAATTGAGCCAAGGTACATACTATTGTCCTGTTACCAAATCCATCACTGGCTTGCCTGGTGACTTTGGCTGAGACACGTGTGAATGTTTATGATTATTTGCTCCCGAGTCTCTCCCCTATCTGTCTTCATAAGAACCTTAAACATCTGTGATGTACAGTGCTATATAAGTGCAGTAACTTGATATTTTCAAGGAGAAGACAAACAACGGTCAGTGAAAGCGTCGACTAGGTGGGTGAATGCAGCTGTATTCTCTTCATTTCTACTTGTCCATATTTGTAGTTCACAAAGATGGAAACAATGTGGTATTAATTCATGGTCTGTGAAACACAATCACATTTTTAGTCTTGCATTTCAATTGGTCTCATTTTTATGAACTTTGCAGTCGTGTTTCACTTGGGATATATTTGGCTGCTTGACAAAGTGACTGGAGATTTATAATTCCTTATTAGTAACTCAGGGCTCTAAAGGGAATAACAGAGTACTTATTTACTTTTCTAGGTCAGACTCATGATGTAGGACTTTAATGAACTTCTGCTGAACAGGAATTGAAGCAGAATTAAAATCGCAGATTGCATCTGTCCAATAAGGTTATTCATCTTATTTTCTATAGGTTAGATATTTTTACCTTGTGCAGGGCTGTTTAGGCTGCATTTTCTAAGTAATCAGCCAAGAATATGAGACTCTCATATAGAACCTGGTATTAAGTCAATGCACTGAAGTGATTTTGCTCTGAAATTACTTTATGTCAGATAACTGTATTTATGTATCAGTGTTCAGGGCAGTAAGATCCCAGTTTGAATGTGCTGAAAAAGAGTTTGTGATTCTTGTTAGCAGCTAAACTATTGCTGCAGTTTTGATGCCTCTTAGATATTGTTTGAATCAATAAGGTGGGCATTTCTCTTTCAAGAACACCTTCAAATCTGTGTTCGAGAAAAAGAGTGCAGTATCTCTACTTCTCTGTAAGTGTGAAGGGAATACATTATTTCATATTCTCACTGGAGATATACATTGGGATTTACTTGAAATTACAAAATTAGTGATGGAGATACAAGATGCATGGAAGAAACACAAAAACATGCTACATAACCACAGCCACACTTTTCACTGGACTTGTATTGCAGGAAATAACATCTCCTCTTTATTGAAAAGAAGAGTTTGTATTACATTCAGAAATGTTTGTGAATCAAATGTGTAAAACACAATAATGTATTTGAAAATCCTAAGCATCTCAATAGATGCTGTGTAAGCCTTGGAAGTATAACTGTGTATGCACATATAACGCCAGCTCTCCTTGGTTTATGAAGTATTTAGTGAATATGTATCCATTAACATATGTTTAAGGCAGTATGCAATTACCTTGGGAAAAAAAACACCAAAAATACAAACCAAGAGACACCAGAAAACAATGAGTGAGGGGTTATGTCTTAAATATCCTACTTTCATTCTTATTCATGGCTCTGAAGAAACAACTTCCTTCACACTGTCCTAATGCTGATCCTGAAAAAAGTTCCCGTTCTTTTATTAAAAATCAGAGATCAAGGTCACCTTTGCAAAAAGAAAAATCCAATCCTCAATTAAACAAGAAGGTCCTCTGTTTTGCCCTGAAGAGTAGCCTGGTGGTTAGAATGCTTGTCTAGAATGCAGAAGGCAAAACTTTCAGTCTTCCTTGGTCAGAGGTGATTTATAATTCTTTCTGAAAGGGTACGACTCTAATCTCTAAACTACAAACCAATGTGGAGGTCAGAGTACTCTGTACTTCTTGTTGGAGCTGTGCCTCTAGGCTCAAAGAACTGAACAAGCGGGAGTGTGAGCTGAAGGCTGCGAAGACCTTGGTTCAACCCCTGCTTCTCTTTCTGCATATTATCCAATGGCCATTTTACATAGAACTCATAGCATCGACTAGCTTCTTTAGCCTTCAGGGAAGCATGCTGTACAGTCTCCATTCACCATTTCTTCTTATTCACATGAGATTTTCTTTTTCTTTGTCTGATTTATGCATTAAGTGATAGCAAGGAGTATTGAATGAACTTTGAATTCTTTTTCTGCCTTACTCCTCATCAACCAAGTTGCCAGCTGGCAGAGAGTGCAGAATCCCGATTGCTCTCTATGATATAAGACAGAGAAAGAACCTAGCTCGCCATTTGCATCCCAAGTGCTAAGAGATACATGGGAGCAAAACAAAATGGCCTTTTTATTAAACAAATCTCATGTGGAAGAGAAGGAGGATGGATTTCACATTTGGTTTTCTGGTTTTGACCAGAGAACACTTGGCTTGAGAGCAATAAACTACCATTATTCTTGCTTGTAAAAAGCACTTAAGCAGGACTGCAAATAGTAAGATGAAATACGTATTTAATAGTAAGCAAGCAGGGCTCTGCCATGTGACAACTAAGCAGATAAGTGAACAAGAGAAGCTTTCAAAACATTACTGGTCAGTCATGTTGTAAATGGTCAATGGGAGGACCAGATATAATTGTTTGTTTGCCAAAAAAAAGGCTAAAGAAACTGGAATTTCTAGAGGTTTTTTTGTAGAATGCCTTATTGAAATGGCAGTGGGGGTTGTTGGCTTCTTAAGATGTGGATAATGGGAATAACTTTGTCTGTGCTACTGTTCATAGTCAAGGGAGGAAATCAGATGCCAGATCTATGCTAAAGAGCCCTGTAGGGGTTGAGAGAGGAGAAAAGGTGCGATCACAGACTGGCACAGTTGTTTTGGAAGACACTAAGCATTTGTACCCATAAACTAGGTAGCTGATTATGAGGAGGTGGTGCAGCTTGCCTAGTACAAAGCACTTCTTTACCATATAGCTGTATCCCTGACAGGACTGCTTTTGGGGGATAATATACTTGTTTTGCTATAACAATAATATATTGCCTCTAGAATAAAAATGACATTAGAATGAGAAGGGCTGAATACAGAGGAAGAGAGTCTCTCTTTCTTTGGGAGGGGTCGGTAGAGACAATAATCTAATAATAGCATTCCTATCCTATTCATTGTTATGGATTTTTTTGCACTAAGATATATGAATTACCTTGAAAACTGGGTCAACTTAAATGCTGTCACAAGTGCTCATCACCAAGTGTATATTGCTGCATACCTGTCACAGTCGGCAGCTGGAATGCATTTCCTGAAGAGACTGGGGTAAAAGGTGAAGCTCAGCAGGGTTATTGGCTGTGAAAAATCATGCTTTGCAGTTTGTCTGGTACAGAACAAAGGAAATGGGGCAAAAGTGTGCTTAATACTGATAAATAAAAATAACATTTGTCTTCTTGTTTTTGAACTGATATTTTTGTTAGTCAAATTTATTTGCATATATTTGGTAAGTGCAGTATTATTCCCATGGTGGATTATTCTTGCTGCTTAAGAGACTGAATTTATTGACATATCTAGACATGGTAATTTACTGGGAATTGCTTGAAACCCTTTAGGGGCTGAAAGTTCTTTAAATGGAGTTAGTTTCAGTGTAATAATTGGATTGTTGGTGATAAATTACAATATTACATATTTGCTGCTAACCAAAGAATAGCTTTTTAGAGGATGCTTTTTTTTTATACCAAAGTGAAGTTACATGGATGAAAGCTATGGTGTACTCTCATGGCATATCTTTGCTTCAGCAACTCTTGATGATAATAGTTCACTGTAGAAGATTTAGGATTTGTGCCAGAAAACAACAGCATCTCAGCCAAGTTGAACTCTCCAGTAACGCTTGGGAAATAACAGCACGTGTGGCTGATGTGTCCCCGTGTTGCATGTCAGTAGGTAGCTTGGCATCCTGGAGAGAGCCAACATCAGGGCTCAGGCCCGTACTTTCCTCACTGTGTTAACACAAGCTGAAAGCCTCCTCTGAGACAGATCATAAGCTTTCCTGTGTGGATAGGAAAGTGGTAGGGAGCTGTAGTTAAAGTTCAGGCTAGCTCTGCAGCTAAAGCCTGCCGTAGGAGTAAGTGATTCTCATCTGCATCTATATCCATTCAGTCCTTGGCTTTTTCACTGACAATGCCTTCAGGATGCCAGAAGGCAGTGGTGGCTTTGTGATGCAAATCAGTCCTGCCAAGTCTTACTAAGAAGGTGACTCATTCATTTGGGATCAATTTTTAAGGCAGCTTGTAACCTCTCTCTCATTTGGCATGATGGATTTTGCCAAGTGTTTCCATGAGACAGTTACAATCTCAGTCTTTTTTTTTCTTTTTTCTTTTTTTTTTCATTTTCTTTAATTTACATTGTCTCTCTGAGAGTTGTGTGAGTACCAAGAACTGGACAGAGACAATGAAAAGCAATAAATTTGCTCTCCCAGGGTGAGCAGAAATTTTGCCTGCAAGAATGAGTTGAAGAGTCGCCGGGTTTTTCTCAGGAGGAAGGCAAGAGCAGAGAGGACAAGAGTGGCCCAAATGACCTTACTGTTTTTACCAGGATATATTGCAAGTGACTCCTTAGTGGCCTGTTCTTCAGAAGGAGAAGTGAAGGGGAAGCAGCACAATAGAGTCTTTTGCTAAAGTGTGAAGAGTAAAGCAAATTGAGGCTTCAGTGTATCTGTTTGAGAGGGAGGGAGCAGGAATAGACTTCCTGAAACAGGTGTGGCATGTTCTGGAGAACAGGGATGGAGCCAGCAGCAGGGTGGCCAAGCAGAGAGAAGTTGCTGTGATGCTGAAGGTGTGTTACCCTGCAGGAGCTTTGTGTATACAGGAAATTCTCAGGTTTTGCTGCAGAACTGATTTTGAGGATGTATTAAACTGAGACAGAGGAAATGCTGGACTTAGTTAGTTGGAGGCAGATCACCTGTCTTTGAACCTCTAGTGAGAATCTTGATACTAACAGGGTTAAAGAGGAGAATACAATGCAAAACTTCTCAGTGGGGGCTACTCAAAACTTCTGGGTAGAGAGTAGATGATACAATTAAGCAGAAGTATGTCAGTTGTGATAACTACAGAAGTCTGAAGTGAGCATATATAACCATTCTTCACACATTCCCTAGATATCATAGCTCTGGATAATCCAAGTCAACCAATGAGAAATTGTGTCCAACTAATATATTGGTTCAAAAATCATAAGCTATAAATACTAATATTATATTTGGAGTTTATTTTTTCCTTTGCTTTTGAAGTTTCATTGTGTACTTAATGTTATATTTTCCAGTTTCTTGGTCACTCTGAGAAACTTGTTCTCTTCTAATCCCATCACTCCAGGAGCTGGAGATTTAAGAAAAACATGCAATATTATGAAATATATAATACAATTGTAATAATTTGCCATACGGTAAGAAGAGTAAACAGATAGTCAGTCTAAGACTACTATATGCAGTCATTCATCCTTCTCTGTTGGTGATGCCTGACTAAAGAAAACACATTTTATAAACTGTCCATAGGCTGCAGTTTGTCCGTATGAAGTCTTTGGTAACCCTATGCTGATAGCAAATACAAGAGAAATAGAAAAAAGGTTGAAATCTATAGCATGCCCAGCTGATTTCTGTAACATCCTAAAATTCACATTCACATCCTCAAACTTGATGCACTCTCTTCATCCTTCAAAATGAATTTCAGGATTGTTTCAAATGCATTCTTAAT
The DNA here is from genome assembly GCF_000700745.2 of Antrostomus carolinensis. NCBI lineage: Eukaryota > Metazoa > Chordata > Aves > Caprimulgiformes > Caprimulgidae > Antrostomus > Antrostomus carolinensis. The sequence continues at coordinate 89,679 of NW_010311361.1, read as the reverse complement.
TTACCATATGTACTTCATTTGTGTTGTATCACTGCAATGGCATATATGTAGCATAGAGATTTCAGCCTAGAAAATAAAGTTATACTAGAGAGTGAGCAACAGTGAAAGGAAGGAAAAAACGCTGGAAAAAATAGTGAGTGGAGAAGCTTGGTGCAAAGGAAGCAGCCTGGCTTTGAGAGAGAATTCAGTGATGCCAGTCTGCCTTTGAAAGCTTCCTGAAGTGTGCTAGACAGTTGGAAACAGAGTTGTAAAGGGGAAATTTAATCATCATCTTAGGAGACAGCGAAATTTAACTGATGCTGGATAAAGGGGAACCTCCTGTGATGCAGTATGGCTAATATTCACAGAGAACATATAATTCTTTCAGGTATTGCAAGACTGCATTTACTGCTTTAGTAAATAGAAATTGATGCTTGAAAAAATCTATTTATTAAATGTTCTTTTGGAGGATGTTGGCATCTTATGAAGTTCTGAGGCTTCTTTATCCACTTTTTACCTTTTTCTGCTGAACAACTGCAAGTTTTCCTTCATTCACTAAGCTTTAGCTGAATAAAAATCCCTACCAATTCTTAATAAAGTAATCAGATAAGAAAAGTCATAGTATTAAGATGAATGGTTAATGTGTGGAAAATTATTCAAGACAGAAATATTCTGCCTGCAATTCTATTTATTTTATCAATGCATATATAGTGCACAATTATGGTATATAAGAATTACATATACCCATGTGCAGTAGACTGTATGGTATCTACCAAATATTTGCACTGTAAATAATTTACATTTATTGCCAAGCAGAATCAGAATTTTCCAATCTCGGAAGAAAATAAAGTCTTGTCAGCCCATCATGTTGTCATTATTACTGAATGCCTAGTAACCGTTTCCACAAATGTAAAAGTCTAGACATACTCCCTCTTCTTGGATGAGATAAGTTGATTGATTCCTGGAGCCAATTTGCTCGAGATGCAACTGTCTTTCTCAAACTTGATGTAGCATTTGCTCTGGGTAAGAAGAACAAAGAGAATGCTAGTACTTGTTTGTGCTTTGGGCTAATCTGGAAAGGGTAGAATATTTTATTTTATATACCTGCTGCTACTAGTCTAGCTAGCAGGGAAAAAGGAGGCATTTTTCTACCGTGTTGCTCATAATGCTTAATTAATACTCACCAGAGCTAAGCCCTGTAGAAAACCACAGATAAGATTTTTTATTCTTGAAAAGGAGAGAGCGACTATCTACTAAGACCCAGATTGTCATGGGCAACAGAGGAAGTATGCAGTTATTTCTGATGAAGATGGTGTGTTACCATTTTGTCTGTCATGCACTTGGGTTGGTCATTCCAGTCTTTTACTCAGAAGGGCAAACACATTGTAAATATAGTGAGATAATGTTGGATAACTGGTCTTCAAATAGGATTAAAAGGCATCATTCAGAACGTACAAGAAAAAGCTGTTTCAACATGCAAAATGCACAGAACCAGATTGGTTCAGACTGTATTCATCTGCAAATAGTAAATATGTAAGTAATTCACATTTCCATAGTAGGAGTTTGCACACTGCACAGAGGTTGCATGTATACTTTGTAGGCAAATACGACTGAAGCAATTCAGGGCAGCGATCTGTCCAGCTTGTGTCACTTCCCTAATTTGAAAATCCCCTTGATAGGGAGTTGCACAAGAAAGCTGGTTTGACATAAAAAGATGTGCATTTAACTTTAATATATAGTTTGTCTGTGAGACAACTGCTGCCTCTGTAATGCAGATTTCCTCTCTTAAGAAACACTCACTTCAAAGTGTTATGCAAACTATTGCACTACCGCAACAGCCATAAAATCCACTGCAGGATGTCCCAGCGATTACACACACCTGTCGAGCACAGGGATCGAAAAAACAATCAGCCAGTGAACAGTGGGATCACACTGGTACGGTATTTTCTGCCGATTTAAAAATAAAGGCCTAGGATAGGGTTGGTGTAATGTCCAAAGGAAGCCTTTTGTGGATACCAAGCTATGGCATTATGCTTTTTACCTGCTGTCAGCCCAGAAGGAAAGATAAATCTGTTTTCTTTGGATTATCTGGGGTACCACTACCTGGCAAACCAGAAATGTCTTCCATTTATGCACACTAAAGTGAGCAGTAAGCAGGGCATGTCTTTATTAGCTCTGGGAAAGAGCTTTCTTATTCTTGTGTTAGCAAAGGCCAGGATTTATTACAACATAGTGTGGGAAGAAATTAGTCATCCATGATGTGGAGTAGGTATTTTCTATTTCACATAGTTTCTCCGTTCCTGCCTTGTAAGCCACTAGCACTTTCCTGCATTTTAGATGATGCATTTGCATTTTCAGTTTGTACATTTCCCTTTCTGGTTTTGCTCTTCATTGGCAGATAAGAGGGGAATGGATAGGAGAATTAAGGGGAAAGGTGGTGAGCCCACCCAAAGCCATAGCAGAATGGTTTGGGGAGAAGTGGCGTTTTCAGATACTGCTATGGCATCTGGATACTTGGGAACTACATCCATGTGTGTGAACTAAACATAGAAATGCCAAGGTACTTATAAAGGGCCCAATTTACAAGTCAGGTGTCATTTTTTGCACTAAATAACTGATTTGTATTTGCAGTTAACACCATTTGTGTCTGAGATAGAAAAGTACATGTAGCATCCCTGTTTGCTAGCAGTTCAGACTTGGGACTGTAATGTAAAGTATAATGTCGGGCAGTGCCTCGCCTAGTCTAATTTATGGCTTTGGAACAGCGTGTTACACACCCAGTGTAGGACTGGGTGTTGGGAGTAAAGAAACCCCCACCTTTTCATGTGCCCTAACAGCAGATTGCCTGGTCTGCAGAGCTTTGCTGCATCTAAAGTAGATTAAATCTTTATTTAAGAATCACAGGATGGTGATAGTGCTTTTAAACAGTAGCTGCTATTAAAATGTCAGTGTTGCTGTCAGTCACCACCAAGTACCTGAGTTAGCACTGTGTCCCCTGATACTGAGAATGGAAAATAGACAGGTTGCTACTTAAAGTGAACTATTGAAAATGAGGAGCACAGATTTAATCCTTTCTGATATGGTTTATTATCCATCTGTAAGATTAAAAATGTATGTTGTATTACTTTAGGGCTTGCACTGACCTCTAGATTTCATGCTTCTGGATTTTACTACTTCTTATGTACCATTATGTTTTTATTCCATATTTTGGCAATATCAAGGCTTAGTCATACATGTGAAAGAAATTGTAAAGTTACAGATAACGTGGCAATTTTCCATTTTATGAAAACTTCAGGGCTTTGTGTTCTGAGCATTGTGCAAAGTGGCAGATATTGATATCGTAACTAATTATTCAATCAAGGATTTGGCAGGTCAGTCAATGGGAACGATGTACAATGGACTAGAATTGATCACACTTCATTTCCCATCAATTCGCAGAGCAAATGGTCGCTCAGATGATAAGTTAGGATCATTGCCAGTCATTTTTGGGCTCATGCCTTCAGTTTGTTCTTTCTTTTTTTTCTTCCAAATGAGAACCCCCAGACTATTTGATGAAAGTGAATGTCCTCTAATGTTGGTGAATAAAGCAATGCAGAGTTTTTGTAGCCTCTGAGGGACGTGAGACTATTTCTGGCTCTATAATTGATGCTGCTGCATAGTCCTATAATCACCTAACCTTATTGAATTGTCCCCATGTGAAGATTTGATTTCAAATTTAGCAATCATTATACATCATTTATTTTCACATAGATTACAGGTTCATCTGTAAAGTGACAGCATTTCACCCCAGAGCTCTTTGAATGTTCGGCTCTTCACTTTTACTCTTTTTGGATACGCTTGTGACACTTCCAACTTTGGTGATTTACTAGCAATTAGTAGGATTCCATGATAGATTTATTGTAGCCTTCTGAAGAGTGATGAATCAGGTATGTGGCTACAAAGAAGTGGTTCTCTAGGACTTTTTTTTAATACAGGAACACAGAGTTAGATTCCATGAAGAGTTTTGCTGTCTAAAGCAGGACTTAACCCAATTACAGCTACACTCCTAAACCTAAATGTAAAATTGCAGTTTAAAAAATTCTTTGCTTAGCTGCTGTCTAACCCTGAAAGCACATAAACCAACTCACTTTTCTTCATTTGAATTTCAAGTGAACATGAATGTGTACACTGCATCTGCCAAAACGCCTGGTTCTTGCGTAAGGCTGCTTAGGAGCTGGAAATCAGAATTTCTTTCTCCCAAATGCTCTGCCTCATTTGGCAGACCCACCCTACATTCATACAGCCAGTCATGCCCCTAGAAACATCGCTGGAAGGGATGATACCATCTACCCGCAGGAGTTGTGTGAGGGTTTTACATGTGTTCCAGTTTCTAGGGTTGTATTATTTTGTTCCTGTCAAAAAGGTAACTTACTATTTAGCTTTTAGGATAGGGATTGATTCCTTTGGAGACAGTGGATATTCAAAAATAATCTAGTTGTGGCAGGACCAAATGTTTTTGCATTAACAAGCTTTCTTTTCAAAATATATTGATCTGTTCTTTTTATTTGCTTTCTCAGATGTCTGTTGCTCAATGCTGATTGAAAAAAATGTCACATTTCTGATGTGAAACCATCCACATGCCAAACAAATACACATTGAACCAAAATAAACTATTTTAATAACTTATTTTTTTAATTAAATGCAAATGTAGCATCCATTGCAGTCTGTTAAAGCAAACAAAACCCCCAGTGCATTCAGCATGTTAAAAAGATTTTTGCTGTGTTCACAATGTTATACAATAATTAAAAAGGAAACCAGCCAAGCCTTCAGAACCTGTCCCCTTCTGCAGAATGTAATTAGTTTCTGTTTAATTGCAATAGTAGGGCTGTAGTGTGATTATTATTTTTGAGGGGTAGAAGTCCTGCACTGTTGCTGGTTTTTGTTTTGGGAAGCAGAACACATGACAGAAAGGGAATGATTTAAACCACACTCCAGCTGTGATTAGCTGCTGACACGTCAGTGGAGTTTGGCTGCTCATTTCTTCAAATGTGGATTTCCAGGATGGAAGCTCCTCCTGGCTGTACTGTGCTAACAGGAGCATCAGTTTCTCCTGGGAGGATGTGTTGTTTTCTCCTCAGGTGTGCAAATCTGGGAAAAGGCAGGCCTGAGGCACTGCACTGCCATGCTCAAGGTGAAATTCCCACTTCATTCACACTGGTTTTTAGGATGTCAGGGTGCCAGCTGTCCTCAAGGGCTCTCCCTTGAGAGCAGTGTGGACACTTGCTGTCTCACTGAGCCTTGGACCAGGCAGGCCGAGTCAGGATTATGCTCTCATGCCATCTCCTGGCAGATTCTCACTGTGTTTGCCATTCCGCACTGTCTGTGTCCCGTCTGCCCTGCCCTGTCCTCTGCAGATGTATTTGTCACAGCGTGCCAGCCCTGTGAGATCAGCTTGGGAGCCAGGGGGGGCTGCAGGTGGCTATGTGTGGGCATGGTGGGGGATTTAAACTGGAACAGGGTAGGTTTAGATGAGACATTAGGAAAAAATTCTTCACTGTGGGTGGTCAGATACTGGAACAGGTTGCCCAGAGAAGCTGTGGATGCCCCCTCCCTGGAAGTGTTTAAGGCCAGGTTGGATGAGGCTTTGAGCAACCTGCTTTAGTGGAAGGTGTTCCTTGCGTGGCCGGGGGGTTGGAACTGGATGATCTTTAAGGACCCTTCCAACCCAAACCATTTTACAATTCTGCTGCAGGGTGAAGCAGCCCCTGAGGGCAACCCAAGAGTGATGCAGTAAAGATAAGATGAACCACCTGGTCACATCTTTGCTCAGTGGAGTGAAGCAGTTACACCTGATGAGTAGCTGGTCTTCCTCTTTTTAATTCTTTGCTGAAAGACTCCCATACAAAAAACTGTCAACACTTCAGTGTTTCTCCCCTACAAGAAGAAAATACCCTGCTGTCTCTGGAGAGTTGAAATTGTGGCTCTAGAGGTCTAGGTTTGTCAAAAATGCTGTTTAGGTGGGTGGGCATTATTTGGGACAGTAAAGCTGGAAAGCTGACCTACATGTCCAGTGCAGAAAACTACTTTAGAATATGCCTATTGCTCTGAAGAAACTATTTGACAGAAGTTCATTCACATGAAACAAGAATCTTGGGGTACAACCAGGCATGGTACAGAGACCTGAAAAGCAAGCACTGATTACAGAATTTAAAATTTCTTCCTGGCAGGCATCAGTTAGATGTCAAGGCATTCAGTAATGGCACTTTGAAGCAACAAAGAAAAACAGATACTTTGAAAAACCTCTGCAGCCTATAGCACTTCTTGGTCATACTGACATGTTCTCCTTTTCCTTCTTCCATGACCAACACCACCATCCTTAACCCATCTTCTCACAGCATTTTTGGCTGAATTTTATGTACATTCCATGTCAGTAGAGAAAGCAATTCCCCCCACATATCTTCTTTTTTTTTTTTCCTGCCTTGTTTTTACTTCTCTTGCTGCCTGTTCTGTGAAATGGATCCAAGGAGTGATCCAGTGAAATATACTCCTCCCCACCTCCCCTACCCAGGAAGAAGTGAGCAGGAATTGTTTAATGTCACTACCAGGTAAAATATATTTCAAGTGACACACTCATCACATCCAAGGAATACAATTTAGGACTAGTAATGTAAAATAAAAAGCCGATAAAGTGTAGAAAGCACCCACAAATCCCCTAGGACTCTGGTACTCTGCATTTCACATCTTTTCAGGAAGGTTTTGTCTTCGCTGCTGCTCACTAAACGATGATTCCTTTTTTCCTTTCTGTGGAATCTGTTCTTAAAACCTACCTCTTGTATCCTCCCTGGGGCACACCTTCTATATTTCAAATTCTTTGACCAAATGTGTTGGGTATCTGTGGATTTGTTACATCATTTCCCCAGTTATAAATAAGCTACATCTTTAAGCAAGGAGTATTACTGTAGAGTGTTAGCCAAGTGCCTGGGCATCATACTTCACTCAAATCAGTTGATGGTAAAACATAATTAAAAGCATTTGTGTGCCACAGCCACAAGAGATGGCATAGTTATAAATGTTTGTGAAATACCTAGATATAGAAATAGACTTAACTCTACTTCCAGCAAGGTCAAACCCCTTCTCTCCCTGTAATTAGCTGACTTGCTATCAGGTCTTTCCTGACTCCGTTTTTCAAGGACTCCCTCTTCTCATTTGCCCTGCAGGTCAGGGTACCTTCCTCTGAGACATTCCATTCTCTCCAGCCAGCCTTTTTCTCTGGTTCCTCCAAAGATTCCAGTTAACCTCATCCTTTTCACCTGAACTTATTTACCCCTAACTTGTTCAGAAGATAGTTTTGATCTCTATAAATTGAAGAGCATCTTTTTTGGAGAAGCAATGCCATGTTGGCAGACAGAATGCAATCTCGTATACTTGATTGTCTAATTAACCCTTGGTGGTAGGTGGATTTCAGTGCTAAATGTTTCCATCCACTGAGTGGTTAATTTCATATTAACCTGCACACTGTCAAATAGACTCGGTACAAACATCCTGATTGGATAAATGTGTTTATTTGTTTATTTTTGTCTCATGATCAGGACTGTGATACTTGTAAACAATTGGAGAGACATGTTTGGAATGTTTGAGACCCTTTAAAAAAAACCCCAGAACTGAAAGAGCTGATCCTTGAATTCAAAGGATTATTTTTCAAATTAGTTCTAGTCCAAAACCAGTTAAAATTATAGCGATACATAGTTGCAGATAAAGATACAGATTTTTAAATACCTGTCTTCAAGATGTTTTATTTTCATCTGGTTTTACTCCAAAACTCAATATACAAATATTTTAACCCAAAATACACTTTCTTTTTCTTCTCTACATATGTGCATGGGAGAAATTCCCAGTGACTTTCTACGTCTTGTCCCTATCGAATGAAATGGGTGTTTTGACCAGTTTTGCTGCCAGTACCTGTTTCCAGCCTCTGTCTTCAGTGATTATGGAGGCTACCTTGGGATCCTGCTGTGGAGGTGGTACAACTTCGTGTATTGTTGAACCTGATACATCCTCAGGAAAACATTTTAAACTCAGATGCAGTATCTTCTGGCAAAAAAAAAAAAAAAAAAGAAAAAAAAAAAAAGAAAATATTTTTCATCTGCTTTTGTTCCCTAATTTCTTATGTGCTGTTAACTCAGAGGGACAGAAGTAAGAGCATATAGAGCAGTGTAGGTTAATATAAAATAAGCTGGTGAAGATTGCATGAAGCTAGTCATGTGAAAATCAAAAGACATTAGAGAACACCGTGAGGCTGAACATTTTTGAAACAAAGACCTTTGAACAAAATTTTTGAACAAAGACCTTTCAAAGGAATGAGGAGACTTATTTTTTTTATTTCAGTCTACTTCAACAAGATAGAGAAATGCAAGACAAAATATATTTTAGATATTTGGTCTTAAATTTCATCTGGCCTGTTGTAGGGACTCTGCATGCTGTCTTGAAGTTATGTTAAAACCAGATGCCATTGGAAAGGCTTGCCTTTTCTTGCAATTGCTATCACATTATTGCCTTGTAGGGGTAATAGTCATAGTGAGAGTTTAGATGCATTTAGATGAGCCAAATAGCGTCACAGAAAGAAACAAGTGAATTTGAAAACTTAGGCACAGACTTTAAGGATCAGTGATGCTTAGCTTTAAAGCTGAATTAGATAAAAAAAGTGACCCTGTAAAACCTAAAGCTCAAAAAAAAATCTTGCACAGCCATGACAGGTGCAGAGAGAGCAGCTGGGGGCATATTTCCATGAAGCATTTAAACTGGAAAGAATTGCCAAAACATACCAAAGCAGATGAGAGAAGTTGATGTGAAAACTTTCTGAAGCAAAAATTCAAACTATCCAATACCTTTTCTGTAGACCATTGAAACAATTTCTGTTTTTCTAACACTTCAGTGATAACAGTTTGCATAGTTAAGACACCATGCTTGTGGCTTTATTGCATTTTAGTGCAAGTACTGTAGCTGCAGAACAATAGTAAAGCAGTTTGATGTAATATGGATGTCTATTTGCACTCCTTTTAAGATAAACATTAGGCAATAACCATTTCTTTAGAGTCTCTGTATTGTTCATACGATTCTCTCTTTTGTATAACAGCTCATGTTCATCAACATGATACATTCCTGCCTGATTTTCCAGTTCTGTCTTTCATTGAGGAGATTCTTTTCTTTCTCTGATTGCTTTTTCTTCTTAGACCATTACTCTAGTTGATAGCTTCAGGTTATCATTGTATCCTATCTCCCTCTCCAATAAGCCTATGATTGATACTAATCTTCCTCATGGGACACATTTATAGGATGCAGGATGGAAACTACTCTCTAAATCTTAGCTTTATATGTGCTGACAATTTGCAAGGTTGCACCTTATATTCACTTCAGATAGCTTAGGGGAAAACATCAGCACCTGGTAATCCTGCTTCCAAATAAGAAGAGAAATGCGCTCCATATACTAAAAGTTGTTTTGTTGTTCAGCCTCCTGTGCTCTTCTGCTTCTGTTTTATGTAACTAGAAAGAGCTCAGTTTCTATAGATGGTCAATGTCCTGTAACCAAACTCATGCCTTTTCTTTCCAGTGAGAGGAGCCATATTTTAATTAATCTAATGGAAGCTTTGACTAGCAGGCAGTCCCCTGAATAAGAGTTAATGCGCCGGAACACACTTCACACAAGCAGAAGACTCTTCATTGACTAATGTGCTTAATGGTACTTTTTCTAAGAAAATTATCCCAGTGAAAGCTTTATGGAGTGCATTTGTTTTTCTATTTTTCTTTTCATAATATAGCCTCATGTTTTGAAATTGAATTAGATATGCCTAAGGACCTTTTGAAAATAGAATGATTGTATTTTTACTACAGGTTTTGCAGATGCCCATCAGTATAGTGTAATGGAAAAAAATATTCCATTTCTTGGAGGAATAAAACCTAGGGCACTGTGATCACTAGTGGGATGAACACATTTGCAGAAGCTTGGCTGTTTCACTGTTTCTACTTATCAAATATCTGAAGGCAGAGTCCAGTTATATAATTAACTCCAAAGAATCAATGGGAAATGAAGATGCTAATGTTTCCAAAACATTTGCATATTCAAGCTCCACAGCCCAAGAAACAAAGAGAAGTAATAAGAAATTAATTTGTTTTATCTTTTATCTTCTTAAACAGACATGCATTTATCTTTATGAACAGACTTGCCAGACCTTTTTGAATTGCAAAGTTTTGCTGCAAATGCTTGTTATTTGTATTTGCATAAGGATTAACAATGTTGGGCAAGTGGTATCTCCTAACCCTTTCTGTTTACTTGTGCGATACCAGTCACTGGGATACAATTTTCAAGGAATCAGTGCTTTTAGTTCAGTGGATAATGCAGTTTGTTTTCATGGCAGATTCTCTAACATTCCAAAAATCTAGTTCAACAAAAATTATGAATGTATTTTCTCAGAGGACTTTTCCCCCCAACCTCTTTAAGAGCTCTCTGTACCTGCTAGCATAAGGGTTAAAGAATGAAAACTTACAAAACCTGAGGGGAAAGTCTGAGCTGGCATGCAGAGTGTAGAAATTAAGCTACACTCCCTATCTGAACATATGTGTGACCATGTCATGGTCAAAGCAAAATCATCTCTTAGACCAGGACTTGGCACCACAAAATCAAAACTCCCAGAGACTTGAAAAGGGCATGTAACACTGCAAGTTGAAGTTGGTTGAAGTTCAAAACTGTCTTCACACTTTGTTTCAGTCTGGTTTTTTGTTCCAGCTTTTTATACACAGAAGTGTTACCTAAAATAATCTCTTTATGCATCTAAATGATTTTTACCATTCAGAGAAGACAAGTTTGAGAGCATAGTTTCACAGTGTGTCAGGTAGATGGGAATTGAAAAATACCAAAGCAAACTCTTTGTGCTTGTATGTTGTTTTTTTTTTTCATTTTTTGTTCTTTTTATATTACTATGAAAGCACTATTCCAACATCAATGTATTATAAAGCAAAAATTACCAGGGAATTTGCATTATTTTCACAGGATCATGTCTCCCAGAGTACTTGCGTTGTGGAAATCACTTCTGAAGTACACAGCTGTACTTCACTAATGAGACAGCTTGAGCCCCACAGCTTGCTCTATTGACTTACAGAACAGAAGTTACTTCACAAATGCAAAGCTTCAGGGTTTCTATTCTACTTTAAGGTGATTGTTGGGAATTTCTCAAAGAAAAGCAGATTTGTATTTCCAATCATCAGTCTTCTAGGGAAAATATTAAGGGAAGAGGCCCTCCAATAGAAACAATATGTATAGCTTGCTCAGGAGGGATGGATGTAATGGCAATAGAAGCAGTGCTGAGTGACAGGGGCTCACAAGAGCTGGAGCAGCCATTTGTGATGTGCCAGTAATGGGCTGGGGATGCCTGGAGCTTCTGCTGAGGTTGTGGTGCCCATTGTCCTTGAAGCCTCTGGGAGAGAAGAACTGGGAAGGAGCAGCCAGTCTAGCAGATCAGTGGTCCCAAGCCAGCAGCTTGTGAGAAACCTCAAAGCTACAAGAAATTAAAAAGTTAGAACTGAAGCTGCCAGGACAAAATATGATATCGCTGGTAATGCATTAACTACTCAGTGTTGTTGCTGGTGGCTGATGACCCAGCAATCAAGAACAAGCCATAAGTAAGAAATTACATTGAACGTCACGAACACACAGGGTTCATTAATGTCACATATGAAATGCTGATTAAGTTCTTTGCACAAGGCAAGAACATGAAAAACAAGTACTGAGGTAACACACAGTGTCACAAGCCAGCTGTTGCGCTTAGGCCAGGCACAATGGGCACTAGGCTGGGGAGATGTAAAACTCCTATCAATGAAATTATCTGCTTTATAACAAAAAGAGAAAGCTAGACTGCTATGGAATGAGTTCACTTTCTCCTGAACCAGTAAGACTGTCTCTCGTAGTGTTTAAGTGTGTGTTTTTCAACCATTAATATAACCCTATACCAAATTAATTGAAAATTGAAAGAGTTTTGCTTTCCTGTACATCAGTCGTCTTCTACCACTGGTTTTACTTTAGCAGTCAGTTTGAGAGCTTGAGGTGGTTGTGTCAGTAATATGGTTCAGGTAGTTAACACAGACTGAAGAAGCCCTATAGCTTTTCATTCCGGAGCAGACAACAGACAAGCATGCTGGAGCAGTGCAAGAGAAAAACATAGCTGTCAAGTGCCTCATTGATATTTTGCACTTCCAGTCTCCAATGCTTAGTTAAAGGTCGTTCATCCAAAAGGAATATGGGTATTCTTTAACCTTTCACAGCCTTTCTTGCTCGCTACCAATACACTTTGAAGTCATTGGTAGTATTTCCAGATGTATCTATGAGGAATGCTGGTGTTCATGAACTGACAGGTGGTCTTCTGCTGCTGAACTCAGTAATGAGCTGTTTTTCACTCCAGAAGATCTTCTTCTTCCTCTTTTTTTTTTTTTCTTTTCTTTTTTTCCCCTTGTTGGCCAGGTCATCATTGCCAAGAAAAAAATACTCTACTTTTCATTTATAGCAGGGAAACTTATTCTACTGATAATGGAGTGATCTGAACCCAGGGGTATTGAAAGTAGGTCATTAAGTACTCAGTATAGGAAAAAAGTTTGTTTTCCAGTGTTCTGATTTTACTGGAGGGAATTGTGTTGTTTTCTAAATCTTGGCTTTAAAATCAAAAGACTTCTATAAGCAAAAAATAAATAAATAAATAAAATTGATCATTTGATTGCATCACAAAGAAAATAATTCTATCTAAGAGTAACATATTTTGAATCAGGAATAACATTTTCCATTGATTTTTTTTTTGAGCAATAAAGTGTTTGAAAATAACATTTTTCTATCATTGGACAACATAGATTTTAAAGTCAATAACAGAGCAGATTGCCTCATATTGGAAAATACAGAAACTGTGGCATTGTTTTTTATTTCTGTTTGTCAGTTGGTTGGTATTCAACAAATCAGACCTGTGTGCTACAGCAACAGCACTTACTGGGCTAATCTATGTAAGTGGAAGCTGCCAGGAGTCACTGTGCCCCATGATACTTACAGCAGTGCAAGGTTGCACTCGTTTGTTATGGCCACTAAGGTGCTGTTGGGGGGCTTACCAGAACCTAGCAAGGTTCACATGCTCCCTTCATTCCCTTGGGACAGCCCATCTATCCCAGAAAAGCAACAGTTGATTTTGCAGTCTTCTGGGGTTCTAGCACTGTGAGTTTGCTGTGTGGTAACCTCTTTTCTCCCACTTCCCATATGTATTTTTAGGCAACTGGAACTGAGAGATAATTTGGGCAATTTATTTGGCTGATATGTGGCTCATTCGCTGTCTAAGGGCCCTGAGTACTGATAGGACTGACTTGGGCTGTAGAAGTAGCCGCATGCTTTGCCATGTTGTGCAAGGTGCTGTACGTGTAGTTCAGGTACATATGAAACTGTGGCTGCTTATTGACAATGGGTACCATTAAATGTCAGCAGCTTTTACATGGATGATATCAAGGTAATTAATAGACATGCTATAAAACTCACCTACCTCTCACCCTATCCCTTTTCTGGGCATTTTGACGCGAGCTCACGAAGTAAGGGTTGCATTGCCTATGTGAAATATATCTCTTTATGTCATGGGTTTGCTTTTTTTTTGTTTGCTTCCCACCCTCAACAAATCTCACTGTAATAATTACTGTAACAGAGAGCTTTCTGTGGAGTTAATGTTCTTCTGGCTTAATAGCCCCTGGTTGATGGTCTCAGGCCATCAACTTTTCCCAGCTGGTCATCAATCCTGAAGAAGTGCCTTGTGCCTCTATTATTAATGCTTAAGTAGATGACATTTCTGGTGCAACCTCTGCCTCCCAACGAGATGATATTACAGCCAATAGCATTTCCCCCCCTTGCTTTCAGTATTGTCAAAGCATTATAAACAGCTGGTATGAGAATGTTGTGGCTGTTGGCTGTGAATTTCTCTTGACAATTTTCAGGTGTGAGTTTTGTGGATTTCAATGGAAAGAATCTGAGTGAGGTGAGTGAAAATGACTTGCCTAGAGCAGCTACAAGGGCTCAGCCTCCATACATCATTCCAGAAGTAGCTGGGCAATACCCAAATGTTTCAGTCTAAAGACTTTTTCCCAGAAGGAAGAGTTTTCAAACAAGATCTGGGACAGATGTTTTGGGAGGTGTTAATGTTTATAATCTAGCAAATGTTGACATTCCCTACCTCATGCTCCCTCCCCACATTTCCACAGCTCCACTGATGGTCACCCTTGTTTCCTAACAATTGATGGATTCTCTGGCAGACATTTAAGAGGAACAAGTTGTAGCTCAGTAGGCCAGAAACCAGCAGAGATTGTTAAGGTGAAAATGTCTTGCTATGTGGATATTCAAACCCATGTGAGTTAACATTCGTGCTGACTACATTTCCTTTAACCTCATTAGCACTTCATCTTGTTTCCCCAAGCATGTTGGTGGAGCAGCTAGTTGACCTTAGAGCCTTTTGCTAGGTAATTCATCAAAGCAGCAGTGAACGCTTAAAAGAAAATGCACGTAAATACTGCATTAGGAACCTTGGCTCACAAAGGCATGAGCATTTCTACCCATATCATTAGCTCTGGAATACAATCCATATATGTGAAAGAAAAGGGACTTTGTTGTTTGGGGAAGATGGAAATACAATGCTTACTAGTTGCATCATTATGCAAATTGTATAGTTTAGTTATTTTGTCTTTAGTTAAAAAGCATTTCATCATTTATTAGCTATTCTCATAGAAAACAAGCTCAGACTGTAAACACATTACCTGCAGAATTAAGAACAAGTTACTTAATTAAAACCCTTCAAATGGTAGAGGGCAAAGCATTTTCAAACAGGGAATTGAGATTATCTCAAACTTAGATTATGTCTTCTTTTCATCTTTAGAGTTTTAAACTGTGCCTCACAGCACACTGATTTAGTCATTTGATTCCTATATACATGTGGTTGAACTAAATATAAGTATATGTCACCAGAACTTCTTGTCATTGCACCAAATTTACACCTGGAGACATGCTAGCTATGTTTGTAATGACATGAACGAGCTGCCATGGACAGCCAGAGTTTGGTCTTGAGGTACTGAGGCCTTCATTGTCAAAGATGGGTTTAGATTCCTATTATTCTTCAGAGACAAGGAATAGTCATCTCCTTGGTATACTCTAGGGTCAGGCCAATGCCACAGTGCAGGAGATGATTGCTCTCAGCATGTTGTGTGTCTGATTTGGAGCCTTTGGAATTAAACAAACCTGTTACTCATCAGGCAGGTATTGGAATGCCACTCTTCATGGTTAATGATGAAAATAAAATTCTGATGGACTCCTTAGGGGAGAAGATCAGTAGATCAAAATGATCATGAACCAAAATATCCTTCCAAAGAACCTCAGACCAGTGAGCAACCACAGTTCAGTCTTTCAGAGACACTCTGTATGTTCTGTAATCTGATGCTGCAAGGTATTGTTTCATGGAGGGCCACCAAGGCACAGCTTCAGTCTTTACCTTCCAATTTATTGTATTCTTGTTAGAAAGTAGCACTTTGGGGATTCTGTTAACCCTTTGCCTCTTTTTAGTTCTCCTGCTGAGCAGCAGATACCCTTACATACTCCTCTTATTGCTATCTATATTGGTGGCTTATGTCAGTAATATGATTTATAATGCATTTTTGTTTTCATGAAAGCTGGTTTTACTCTGCTGATTCCATTAGGTCAGACACTCACTGAACAGGCACCTCCTATTCCATTTTACTGTGTAACTTTTAAACATGACCCAACAAGCTAGAAAAAGTTCAGTGCACTAACTCATTGTCATGTAAAATATGCACAAACATTAATGACCAGCTCTGCCTGTTGAACCACCAAGGAGGTGTGAGAGAACTGCAGTGGTTATGGCACCAGTGTGGAGATGGTATGGAAGGACTGGAGCAAGGTATAACTCTCTTCCCTTAGCAAAATGTCCCGACCTCAAGGTTGAAAAGATGTTCACACTTGTGTTTATAAGTACTTCTGATCAATTATTTCCTGCAAAAAAACTGGAAGAGGAAGCATCAAAAACACTCCCAATTATAGCTCATTTATGGCAAGTGGAACAAGTATGATCCTAAGCAGCTGGGAACAGTATTGAAGCTCTTGTGATTATTGTATATGAAGCAGCAACAAGAGGATTTAAACAGTAGACTTAACTCCACAGAGGAACTTCAAGGGCTATACACCTCTATCACGTTTTCCCCGTCTACAAAATGTGCAGGTAGTGTGTCTGCAGGTATTTGGGAAGACTGCTGGGAGAGATTTATGTAAAGTCCTCTGAGATTTTTGCTGTAAAATATGCCATGTGCATGGAAAATATAGTTGCCATGTAGTCAATGGGAAAATGTTTACAGTTAATGTTGAAGTATGTATGTCTTTGCAGCCTTTAAAAATGCACTGCAAGAGTTGTGCATTGGTAACCAGCTCTGGACACCTTCTGGGAAGTAAGCAAGGTGACAGAATCGACGAGACAGAGTGCGTAATACGAATGAATGATGCACCTACTCGAGGTTATGGAAAAGATGTTGGAAACAAAACGAGCCTTCGAGTCATTGCACATTCCAGTATTCAGAGGATTTTGAGAAATCGCAATGAACTCTTAAATATGAGCCATGGTGCTGTGTTTATCTTCTGGGGTCCCAGCAGCTACATGAGGAGGGATGGCAAAGGCTTGGTGTATAATAACCTGCAGCTGATGAATCAGATACTGCCTCAATTAAAAGCATATATGATTTCTCGCCACAAGATGCTTCAATTTGATGACCTTTTTAAACGGGAAACTGGGAAAGACAGGTGAGAACTTATGTGGATACATTTGGGGGATGCCACACAGTAGTAAAATAACATAGTGTATGTATGTATGTATATATATATATATATACACACACACCAATTTCATACCTGCTGAGAGGGACCATGGGACCATCACGCCCATTAAATCCTCCGCCTCATGACTTGTAATATGGTATGACATGCCAAATAACATCACTTGTAACATAAGTAAAAAACATGCATCAAAATAATTTGTATGGAATATTGCCTCATCAACTTAGAATAGCAGAATCTGGATGTACTGTATACAGCCAAGAAGGCAGGAGCTGTTTAAATCTCACTTTGGAGTAATATACCTGAAAGTTTTTTTACTGATTCTGAAAAATCAGAATGGATAGGTTATGTTTTCTTATAGAAAAAATGCCACCATTCAGTGAATTATAATAGCTGGTTATTGAATTTAAGCATTCTTGAAACATTGCAGCTGTAAAGCTTCTTGTAAAACAAATAAACATTAGTCATACATTAGGTGCTTCAGAATAGTTCATCTTATATTTCCAGCTGGGAAAAGGAAAGTTATTATGATAGTTACATCTTTATGAGACTGTTTATGACTTGTAGGCTGATCTTGAAATCAAATTCTTAATAAGAAGTGACCCACTGCAGGACTTGAGCATTTTCACATATAACGTTTGAAAATGGGCATTTAAACCAAAGACTTCCTAGCAAGAAATAAATTTATTTTTAATGAACTCCTGTTTTTTACATATTAAGTATACTGCTGTAAAAATGGAACCGGGTCCAAATGAAGAGGTAGGTTTGTTGTGCTCAGGGTGAAATTTCCTAACTTCACAAATACTATATATACACACCAAAGCTTGGAGCTGGGCTCAGTCCTCTGGTGGACAGGGAGGATTCAAGAACATGGACTTTGTTTTCTGAGCTGCACAATTTACAAAGGCATTGAAGTTAACAAAGCTGTAGCTGCACTGTAACGTGGGCCACCATCAGGCCCTAAGGGTCAGACCCTGCACACAAGGAATACCCACTGCCACCGCCTTTCCTGGATCACTCTGTCAGTGTAAAACCCCTGGCAATCCCCAGTTCTGAGGAACGGTTTACCTCCTCTGTTTCAGTGCAGCCAGTTCTGCCATGGGGAGCCAGGGTCCCAGGCCTTTCCCTGACACTTGCTGTGCAATTTCAGGCGAGCTGCTTTCTGCATCACTTGTCCGGAGCAGGAGGCCTATAGGTGCGCATGTGATGGAAGCGTTTCTTTTTCTGCACAGGCACCAGGCTCAGTCTTGGCTCCTAAAATATTCTCGAGACATTTGAGACATTAATGACATTATAACAAGTTTATAGTGGACTCAGTCATGGGCACCCTGAACTCTCAATGTTAATCAAGGGCACTTGGCTGCCAGCAAAATTCAGCCTCATGAACAGGTCCTGTTGC
>NW_010311361.1:32342-71399 GCF_000700745.2 Antrostomus carolinensis | reverse complement strand
CCTTTAGAGGGCACATTCAGCATACTTGAAGGACTAAGAAGATTAAAACAGGAGATGAAAATAAATGAATAGGCAGCACAGAAAAAGAGAGGGAAGATGAAAAGAAACATAGGTAGGAAGGAATTTGTAAGGGAAGAAAATTTATGTAGCTGTGGGGGCAAGAGTAGAACATTGTACAGTCCAGAATGTTGCTGTTCACTGGGAGGTTTCTGCTGAGCTCTTGACATTATTGCCTGCAAAAAACAAAGAAGGGAGAGAGAAGCCTGATTGCAAGGTTGCAATAATCAAACCATTCATTTCTGCCTTGAAAATGATGAGAAAAAAGGTAATTGGTTGTATTGTGCTTTTCAAAAAAAAGCTGATTTTGAAATTAAGGGAAACCTTCAGAAAACATTACCAGTTAAATAGTATGGTGAATGACAAAGGCTGCAGAGCAATATACTTGGTATTATAAAGTAACTGTACTTGAAAATAACTTTATAATTGAATAAGGGTACATTAAGAAAATATGATTCAGAACCAATATTATAGTAATTAGATAAAGGAAGCATAAATGAAATAACTGCAGGAAGAGTATTTCCATAGAGATTATAAATGAGATTTTGGTGGAGCAGAAAGGCCTTTAATTGTAATTTAGTGTGCACTACAGAATTATCAGCACAGTGTGTTAGTTCATCATATAAAAGAATATCTGATAATTTCCCCTAATAAGCACATGACAGTTCTTCATATTCTTTCATTACAGCTGATTAGGTATAAAAACAGTATTCTTTTGTTGGGCTCTTGTTCAGATCTCTTATGAAAAGGCAAGGCACTGCAACCTGTTTCTGTATTGCTGTCCTACAGACACAGTACTTAAAGAGGCCAAAGTGGTACTTAAATAAGTTTATAAGTCTTTATTTCATTGTTTAGCTTTTAAGCTAGTTTATTTAAATTCAGTTATTCTCCTGTTTATTGAAAACACTAAATTACAATATAAGTATATGTAAGCAAAAGCAAAACTAACCTGGCAGACAGCTTAGGCAGGTT
Organism: Antrostomus carolinensis; assembly: GCF_000700745.2. Taxonomy (NCBI): domain Eukaryota; kingdom Metazoa; phylum Chordata; class Aves; order Caprimulgiformes; family Caprimulgidae; genus Antrostomus; species Antrostomus carolinensis. The sequence continues at coordinate 70,370 of NW_010311361.1, read as the reverse complement.
ACCTGACCTGTTCAAAGCCCAGCCACTTGGGTCATGGTCTGTATGTAGTAACTGCCTCAGTTTTGGAGTGTAAGGTCTTAGGCACCTAAAACAGTGGCTTTGTGTAAGCTGCAGTAGTACTCTTAGCCTGAACATGTTCCTGAATTACCTAGCGATTCATAGGCTCAGAAGCTCTGAAGTGCCAGGAAAGCAAATTTTTTAGGCTTTTCCCTATCTTTCCCTTTCCTAAGAATTTTGAGCCAAAGATGATTATTTACTGTTTTGTATTGTTGCAGTGCCTGAAGGCTTCTGCTGAGCTTATGACCCAGCTATGACATTGTGATAAATTGCACCACCCCCCCCACAAGCTTAAGTGCAAATTCAGAAAATAAATAAAGCCCCATAATTGGAACTAATAAGATGCTTAAATCACGTTACTCTCCAAATGCTAGCTTACCCTGAAAGACTGTATGTCAGGAGCAGTGAAAATGTACGTTTCAGGAGTTCATACATTACCAGATGACCCACAAAGGACAGGACAAATTACCCAGGCTCCCCAGCATCCTTCAGGCACTTTTGGTTAAAGAATTCCCTTATGTTTAGAAGTGCCTTTTAAGCAGCCAGCACTGATACCACCACTTTTTTTTTTTTCTTTGCAATAGTCTAATTCACTGAGGAAATGGGAAACCTTGGTACAAGGCATTCCTCAGTCTGACAGTGCTCAAGACATCTCCCTCCTACTGCCCTGTAGATGACCTACATGGAACCAGCTTGCTCAGCATTAGCTTGGGAAGCTGCATGGTGGGCTCTTGCCTGCTGAATTATATACTGTGAGTGCTGGTGCTTGCTTACAGTGGCTGTTGTGACTTCAGGTTCCTGCTTCCAGGACTGTTGTGCATTCCACTGTCACTGGGTAAAACTGTAAAAGATGGCCTTGGAACTGGGGTCAGAGCCTGGGATTCCCAGGTGACTGCTCTGATGGTCATGTTCTCTGCTGTGCTTTTTTTTTTGGGGGAGAGGGGGGGTCACAAAATTTTACAGGTATCAAGCAGATATAGGTGTGGTGGAATGGGGTTAATGTAGGTTCCGTATTAGTGCAATCTGACACAGTGCACAAGTCGTCCAGGAGCCTTCACTTGCTCTCACGGTGCCTCAGCTTTAGTAAGAGATGAAAGGAGAGCCAGTCCCTGTGACAGTCTGTCATCAGGAATCTGAGGCCTTTTTGGGATGCAGATTACATATGCTTGATCATCTTCCTGCGAGACTTTTCTAGCTGAGTGAGAAGCCATTAGGGAGACCTGCTGTCTCCTTCTTTAACAGTATTTGAAAGGAGACCTTTGAGTGAAATTACTTTCTCTGGAGCAAACACCTGACTTTATGTGCCTCAGTTTCTAAGAGGGGTGCCTGACTTGGTCCTGTAGGGCTGCCCCCAAATGTGCCTTTACAGCACCTTTAAGACATGCTCCTCACTGGCATTTCATTGACCCTCTTGCTCCAAGACTGCCAGCTCTCCCTGGCACAGGGACAGTGCAGGAACTTAACACAGGACTGGGATTTCCAGTGCATGTGCCAGGCAACCAGTAACCATTGTAGTCCCCAGCTCCTGCCCACTAAACAGCAATGACAAACAAATGCTAGGAAGAGGAAAGGCTGCTGTTGCCATTTTGCAGATAAGAACCTGTGATACAGCAAAATTTAAGCACAGCTTGTAAATCTCTTACATCTGTGAGCAGTCATATGGAGATACCTCCTATTTTGCATAAATAATACTGGGATCAGTTGTGCTTCCTTTAAAGAGAAGGCCAGGAAAGGAGCTGCCTTAGAAAGCTCCCTTGCAGCACTGTCATTTATATTCAAAGGTCCCACCAGGCAGGGACAGGAGTCAGGGCAGGCAGAGGGGTAGCACCTAGGATGAAGATTTCCCAGGCTGGCTAATGGACAGGCATAGCTGCAGCTAAGAGTTCCCTGCCAGCAGTCCCAATGAGTGTCTGGGAGCTTCTAGAAACCAAATCATGGACAGGGTGGGAGGAAAGACCAAGCACTTGAGGCCAGATCTCACTCCAGCAGACTGTATGCTGTGGGAGGCACCTTTTAAGCAGTCTCTTCATCCCTCGTGATGCATCTTTCTGAGCACTTAGCGTGTAAGCTCCATTAGATGATTATAGATGTGCATAGACTACTAGCAGAAGAATATAAATATAGGACATGAAGTTTCAGTCACTTAAAGTAAACTTACCAAAAGGTCAGCTAAATATTAACATTGCTTTGCCCAAAATTAATTACAGTAAGGGCAGTTTCTGCATAGATTAGTCCACTGACAGAAGACACTAGCAAAATCATTAAAAGATGAATGAGCAAAGTAGTCTTGGTTGCCCAATTTTCATAATCTTTCACAAGAGCAAAACAAATGCCTAGAAATTGCTTCAGATAGCTCAAGAATTATTTGTCAGCCTAGAAACTTAATTATGTTTTTGCTTTCAGGAAGATATCCAACACTTGGCTTAGCACGGGCTGGTTCACAATGACTATCGCATTAGAGCTCTGTGACAGGATAAATGTTTATGGCATGGTGCCACCGGATTTCTGCAGGTAGGATTTATTTTGGAACCATTATTAGCCAACAAGTTTGAACATTAAAGATAAATATCTGAATCTTTTAATTTTTTTTTTCTCTGCAACATGTCTTCAGTCCTCTTAAAACAATTAATTAACGTGTCCCAAGATCGGATTCTGAAAACAGCAAACAGCATTTAATTATGTTATATAAAATATTTAAAAATTTTGTTTGTAGCATGGGAGAATTAATCCATCTTGTTTTTTTCTTTTAGTCTCTAAATGTTTATCAGCTAAAAGTAATGCAATAATTGGCATGAAATTAATCCGAAAAAAGCAGTACTGGAAAACATTACTTTTATAATTTGTTTTTAAAGTTTCCCTCAAGTTAATAGAGGAACAGAGTTCTCACAGTGACTGGTTTATAAACTGAGCTTTATACATAACTCAAATAGAGGTTGTTGTGTATCTATCACATAAACCTGAATCGTCCAGTAAACTGGCTTCCTAAATAATCCCCACCAAAAAAACCCACCAGAATTTGGGCCTGCAGAATTGATGAACAGTCCTGTATTCACTCATTTTGGTCATGCAGGGTGTGGGCCACAAGTGGTAGAAGCAGCACACAAGTTCTGTCAGGGGAAGCTATGTGGCCCCTTCCTGCAGTTCACAATAATGGCTTGTGTCCATTGTACAGCTGCGTTGTGCCTCCAGCCACACTCGGGACTTGGGCCGAAGGTGCTGGTTAAGGTTTCCTACTGTGGGTCAGTGACAGCAGGAAACAGACTTCTGGTACTAGACCAAAATCATGTTAGCCACATGACGCAAAGCATTGATCTAGTATAAATTCATACAAATTTGGTTTCCATTAGTAATCTTCATGCTGACTGAAGTACCACCTCTCCATCCATGACTAGGCCTAGCACTCTGGCCTTTCAGAAAAATATGGTCATGTGCCCAAACCTAGTCCTGATCCCATGTCAACACTAAATTCCACTTTGTAAGATGTTCTACAAATTATAACAAACCACTGATGTTTGTTATATGCAGTGATGTACTGCCAGATTTCATCAGGAATTCTCCAAGGAAAATAACAAACAAGATCAGATATTCCAGACAACATAACTACCTTCCACAGCACAGCCTTTCAGTTCCCCTGTGATTTCAGTTGGCCAAGACACACTTCTTCAGTTTTCTCTAGGTGGCTGGTCTGTCGTACTCCAGAAGTGGCTGTATTCCAGTGGCACATGGAAGTAATTCTTAAATAAACTGATGATCTAAAAATGTAAAAGACAGCACTTCACTGTAAAGCAGTGTTCAATCCTAACTTTTCAGGCAAAGTCAGATTAGTTTAGATACATATTTAATTTAAAAAAAAAAACCAACAAAAAAACACAGCACCACAACCGTTTATTTAATGAAGACTAAAATTGTCACCGAGACCATATGAAAGGCTTTCATAGAATTGATACACTGAAGTAAAAGAGATGATATAATATTAAACTATAACACAAGAAAGACTGTCATCAGTCCTACCATTGATAGATGTATTAATGCTTACAGCCTGCATAAAAAAATCTTTACATAATGGTACACTTACCTCGTCGTAAAAAGGGAAAAGGTCATTTCTTAATCAAAAGAATATAAAGTATCTTTACTTCAGGTTTATTCCCCAGATGATGAAGGGGAAAACTGTAGTTGCCATGTCTGGAAGGAGCTATCCATGAAGATCTATGAAAGGAGTCTCTTGCCATAAATACAGTTAACCTTCTTTGCTCTTCAGCCACTCATTCAGAAGTTAAACAGTGCTTCCTTTCGAAGAAATAAGACAACAAAATAAAATAGCAAAAATAAAGAAATATTCTGTAACTTTAAGCCATATTTCCTGGTTTTCAGTCAAACAAAATACAAATCTACCACTTGAAGAAGAAAAAAAAACCAACCAAAAACCAAAACAACCCCACCCTACCTCTCTCGTGTGTGTGTGCGAGATTGTATAGGTACTTTACTTGCTGTGCAACTAAAGCACCATTAGGATTAAAAAAAATAATAATTAAAAATCTTATTTCTATTCATAGTTAATATCACCAGATCTACAACTTCAGCAGATACCCATTTTTTTTTTTAAAGTACTAATTTGTGGAGTAATGACTGTGGGTGATCACTGTCATGGAACTAAATTAGTATCACATCTGTAACGTGAAGGACATCTCAAAGGTATCATGAATATCACACTGTTGATTCTGCTACAAATTATTAGCTTAAGATCATTAACCAAATTGCTCGTGCAGGAAAAATAGTCTAGTGAAGGAGTCTGGAGTACAGACTAAAAGATTTGTCACTATTAATTGCAACAACGTGTTTTAGATTCATTTCTATTTACTTTCACTGGACATTGATTTTTATACCTGAACTGGAATTGGTGACCTGATTATTATAAATTTCTAGGACTTCACAGCAAAGCTCTATGTAATATCAAATCCCTTTACTTAGCTACAGATTTATGCTGTAGTAAGGGTTAATAGCTTTGGTACGGCTCTCATGCTGTTGAATACATCTGACTTGCACATTCTAGAATAAGGTGAAAGCTTGTGCTTCCACCGCACTGCAAAGATTTTGGAGAGCGTGGCTTTCGTGCCTTTCGCTCTTTTGTCACAAGAAAGACGAGCCATCTTGCTGTATTTTTTCCAGTGCCTAGGGACTGGATCCTAGCCTTTGCTGGAGCAAACTGGCACCCCAGATGGGAAGCATCTCCCTCCCTGAGCTCCCTCTGGCAGCCTGCCGTATGCACAGGCCTCATTCCTGAACTGGGACATCAAGGATTTTCCTCTTTCCTCCCTCCAGCAGCAGCCAGACTGTGGTGCACAGGTAGCACCTCGGTTCCTGAAGGCACTGCAGTGCTGTTGTGTTTCTCTGTGGCTGCTCAGCACCATCAGTGGGAAGGACACAGACAAGCCTTAACGCAGTTTGTAGTAACTCCAACCCCTGTCCACTGGAGTACCGGCAGCAGCGAGAGGCTGGCTCCTTGCAGATATCTCTGGTACCCATGCACACAAGGAAAACTCAGGGTGTCAGTGAGAAGAGCTCTCTTTAACCCTCCTTCTCTTCATGTGCCTTCTGGAACTCACAGAAACATAAAGTTTAATTCTGAGCCTTATTTTAACCAATATGAATAATTTTTGCTCCAGTTATGGAACCAGATCATTCTCCTATAAGAATTTGACTGCCAGGCCATTTCCTATCTGTGATAATTTGCCTGAAAATTGGCATTTGAAATCCTTTAATTTATTCCTTTGGGTACAGCTTTTAAATCTAATGTTGTCTTACCTCCCTCTCTCCACTTTCAATTGTTTTAAATCAACTGCAAAGAAGCGGTTGTTGCTAGTTACATTTCCTGGGGCTTATGAGGGGCTTAATGGAAGAAGTGGTGCCCACAGAATTGTAAACTGCATGGGAGATAGTCATGCCCTTTAGTCCATATGCCTGGATCTCACCTCATTACTGTAATAACTTAATTAAAAAAATATGCATAAATAGTTTGGAAAACAGGGCTAATATGGAGGTCAAGGAAATGGGATCCTGGGAATAGAAGGCAAAAAATTAACTAGAAATCTTCATAGTCCTGGCACAGCACCTTACTCATCACTCAACACGTTAATGACACTTTATTCACCCTTCAGAATATGAATTATTTTACAAAGCATGTGAGTACATATAGTTTTAGGGGGTTGATTGATAACATCTCATCACTGATAAAGGAAGAGGTTGACCAGAATGTGATATGGGACAGCCTTGTTTTCATGCCTTGTTTCTTTTGAGGCAAACACTGTTCGCTGTATTTTCAGCTTCCACTGTGGGTGGGATACCATCTGTGGGAAAATGTGCACTGAAGTGGCAAACAGTAGATGACTGACATTAGGTACAAGCACTTACATGGTTGCTGTGCTGGCAGACTATGAGGCAGGGAGTATAGTGTATTTTATAGAAGAACTTTTGTAGATTCCTCCCAGCTGTGATATTAATATGCATGCAAAGTCTGACAAAATACTGATTAATGTCCAGTATCAGTCAGTGATAAAACAGCATCTGTTTTAACGTTAATAAATGAGGTGGCAAGCAATTTCCGTATAGAAATTAGTCATGCATTTCATTTGCTGGTGACACAAGCTAATTGCAGAGTTAGAAGATAACACAGTACAGTTAATTTGGGTTATGGTGTAGTTACTCAAGCCAGAGTTCAAATCCAAACCTTACTAGCACGCAATCTAGGGGAACTGAGAACTCCCATGATAGGAGAAAGATGTCAGTCAAAAAGTCTTAGGTATCTACTGCCTTCCAAGAGTTCCTAAATCCAAAATACATTTGGAATTTAGCCTCAAAGCCTCAGTCAACTGCAGAATAGTCCTGGAGAGTTCTAAAGCCACCAGCATTTTCATTTTTGCATTGAATTCATCTCCAGTTCAGCCAGTATACCTGCAAACAAGACTTGGCAGCACCCATCAGGAGATGCCTGAACCCAACAGGGTGCCCAGGCCATCCTCTGCCTCCCTCTGTGCAGCAGGTGTTTGTGGACTGTTTCTGACAGGATGTTGCACAAAATATAGTGACCTGTTAGCCTGTAGCTAAGGGCATCCACTTAGGATACTCTGGTGTAAGCTTCAGAGCCTTTGATGTAGAATCCCTGTCTTCAAAAGGGAAATCCATTGCTAAAATACTCACTGGTAGAATACTGATAACATAACAGATAAAGCACTTTCTGGGAGGTACAGGCTTCAGAATGTTACTTCAAAGAGGTAAAAGAGTGTAACCCTTGCTAAATTAATATTTACCTGAGTGAGGGAGAAGAAGGAGGACCACTGTCAAGCCTTCTCTATTTCCTCTCTCCATCTGATCCACCTACCCCCTGTACCTGTATACTTTGGGGTTCATGTAGAGAAAAAAAATGACCAGCATTTGTACAGATCCTCTGTGAGAAATCTGATTCCAGTTACCACTATCATCTGTTGCGTATTTCAGTGAACAACAAAGGAATAGGGAAGACATACACAGCAATTAATTTCCTGCTTTTTGCTCTTCCAGTTCAGGTTCTGCAAACCCAACTCAGGCCTTCCTTCATTACAAAAAAAAAAAAAAAAAAGAGTGGGGTGGGGAAGCGGAGGAAGAATCCCAACCAAATCTGCCCGGAGGTATCGGGGCCAGCAGCCTTACTGTGCAGTACTGGGCCCTGAGCAGTTAACTTATTTCCACTGTGGCTGCATTTGTTCAAAAGCTGTTGGAGATACAATTTCAACTTTACTAATCCTAACTTTAAAGAAGTAAATATCCACCAAGCAATATAGGTTTACTCTTGAGAACACAAGAGTAAAATCCAGTTTCAGTGCAGAAAGGAAGAGCAGTCTAAAACAGAGGCAGAGGCCTATTTGTTTAGTAGTTCTTAAGAAAAAATAAATTTCATTAAATGTATCCTGTTAGATTTACAGTAACCATACAAATGATTCATTTAAGAGATTATAATGAGGTCCAATGTATCAAAAAGTATGTAAAAAATTAATTGAAGATTGAGATCTAATAGTTAGAGCTTAAAAAAAGTATAAAATTTCTATGTGAAGGGTATTTTTTACATTACAAAGATATTTTCTATAGGTGAGGTATTAAAGGATTTATTTTCACTCTCTTATGTATTCCAGTGAGAATATATACCATAAATTTAGAATCCATCTTATTCTAGAAATGTAATTTTATTGTTATTCTGGTCTTGTAAGATTGATCACCATGTTGTGTTACCAGGAAGCTAGATTGATTGAATTAAAACACTAATCTTAGGTACAAATGGAAAGCAGCAGCAATATCATACATTACCACTGCATATACAATATGGATAATGGTAAAATAAGAAAAATTAGAGAATTGCGTAGGTGACAGAATTACACAGTAAAAATAATGACCAGGACAGAATACTGACAGATTGTGGATGCATTCAATTGAAAATGAGCTTAAATATTAGCTCTTCAAAATGAAAATAATCAACTCTACATTAGAGCTGACAGCCCCAAATCAGCATGAGATTTCTTGCTCTGTACTAGGATCCTGTTCAGCTCGGGCTTTAACATAGAGCAGTTCCAAGGCTTCACTAAATGGTAATACTTGGATTAATTTTTCTGTCACTACAAAATAGTTTGTTGGTAGCAACTGTGGAGATCGGTACAATTGGGTTATTCTGTCTGGGACAGCCAGCTCTCTTTGAATTTATGACAGAGATGGTTGCATGAATTCTTGTCAGCCCAAAATGCCTGTGCCTAAAGTAAAAACATAATGGGTACAGTTTAATGTAGAGAATAAAACAAAAGGGTAATGAATCACTCTGGCTTATTATAATACAAATGTGTCTTTTAGAGAATGTAACATCAAAACATTGAGGTTAGAACTGCTAAAATGAACTTTATCCTAAATATCTAATTGGTCTTTGGTGTATCCTATGTGTCACCACATGAGTGCTGCATCTCCTGCTGGTTAATGCTGATGGGCTCACAAGGTCAGAAGGATACTATGGGTGAATGGTTTTAATTTTTAGCTTAGATACATGAAAGTTGCCATTGTAAAATAAAAAAGAACCAATTTGTGCATCAGATGTTTGATTATAAACTGAGCAACAGCAGACTGTATCACCGACCTGACGTGCAGACAGGCTTCAATGAGAATGAACTTCAACTTCAATGAACTTCAATGAGAAGTTGTGCACTCAGAACCTCGTGCACCATACTGGGAACGTTCAACTAAGCTGATGTGACACAGATAACCACCTCCCCTGTATCTTCCCCTTCCCTTTCTTCCTGCAGTTCAGTAAATACCTCTGCGAGGCTTTTTACAAATCACAATCTAGATTTAAATCTCTTAAACAGTTTGCTTCAAATTTCAGAGTAGTAACACAGCCCTGCAGCACTCTCCCTTGTTTTTGAGCTACTGCTGTCCTTTATTTAACTTGGAGGAGGGGATTAACAGAGAGCAATAGAAAGAGCAAAGAAAACACCCTTGCCCCATTCTGATATATGCTACCTAGAAATTTAGTTTAACTGGGAGAAAAAGTGGATTTCAGCCCATCAGCTTATTAAAGATAGCATCTTTTCAATCAGTAAAGAAGAACATCTCAGGCTTCCATCTATTTTCTTTCTTCCACAGGGATCCTAATCATCTTTCAGTACCTTATCATTATTATGAACCTTTGGGACCTGATGAATGCACAATGTACATTTCACATGAGCGGGGACGAAAGGGCAGTCATCATCGTTTCATCACAGAGAAACGAGTGTTTGAGAACTGGGCACGGACATTCAATATTCACTTTTTTCAACCAGACTGGAAACCAGAACCACTCACTGTAAATCACCCTGAGATTAAACCAGTGGTCTGAGGGATGAATGCATAAAACTGCCATCACAGTCACCCACTGTGTCAAGCCTTCGAGGTGTTGGACCTTCTGGGATCGCAAGGCAACCAAGAGGCAAAGGGTAACAGGATCTGCAGCTGATAACTGCAACAACAGTCTGGAAGTTACGATGAAGGAGCAGAGTGTATCAAGAGTACTTTCTGTGGAAATGTGTATGAACCCAGTATATAGCCTTTTTGGCCATCTGACTTCCTGTATGTGTATGTGATTTGTGAAAAACAACTTATCATTAATGGGATGGGTAATTCATTATGGGTTTTTAAAGTACAATGCCACTGAATTTTCATAGTGAAAACTTACGGTATTTATTTAAAGGAGGTTTTTATGCAACCTAGGCCAATATTTTTCTAATTCACAGTTAGGTAGTTGTTTATCTTTCATAATCTTTCAAATCCAAAATTAATATTCCTGATGATTTGAAAGGCCTAGCATTTTATTTATAAAATTTGTTTGAAAAATATGATTCTATATAGCATGTAATTAATATTTGATCTGGAAATGTTGCATTTCTTTTAAAAATTTTGGGCTCTGTTCCAGCCTAAAGCCTTTAAGAGCAAGAATGGTCCCATGTGCAGATCTAGCTAACTTAACATTCTGACATTTCATGTTAATATGAAAATGGTAGTGAAAATTCTGTTTGATATTAATGTGCATTTGCTGCTGTGCTATCAAGCTGCTGTTTTTTAATTAGGGGTGGGAGGAAGGAGGGCAAAGTTTATTAAAAAAAAAAGAAATAAAAAAAATCAGTGTCTATAGCAGCATGCTTTCAATTAAGAAACCAGCTAAGCCTGGAGGGGTTGTGTTTTGTTTTGCCTCTTGTAGTCCCGCACGAGGTTGAAGGAGCAACCTTCCTGAGACGAGACTACAAACCACGCAACAACGGCTTGAAACAACATGACCAAATTTCTGAAATCAGGAAGTTACACTACCAGGTACTACAAAACCAGCCATACTTTCCAAAAAGATTACAACACTGTACCTGCAAAAATCTCTGCCTTCCACTGTTCCAAGGTCATTCCTGATCTCAGAGATCATGGATCACACTGAAGCTGGGATGTGAGAAGCGTTCCATGGGTACAAAACTGTCCCCTTGAAAAGAGCAAAGTTGTACTTGGCAGGTTTTTTGTGAAGTACACATGCATAGCCAGTCCTTGCAAACCAAGGGGACAGAACATGCTAGTGCTGCATATGGAACTTGGCAGTGTGAATTACTGGGTTACGTTTGGCTTGTGAATAAAGTGAAGATTTCAGCTACAGTATTATTTTTCCTTTTGCCTCACAAATATAAAATCTCTAATTTTTTCAAAGTAATCAGTAGGAGTAATTATGCATGAAACATTATACCTCAGATGATGAAAAGTGTCTCTCATTAGACAAATACTAAAGCTAGAACAAAGATACTACCTTAGAACATGTAAACACAAGAAGCTGAACCTCCGAGGTGATACACAGAACCAGGACTAAACTCACTATCATTTAAACCCATTTATAACCCACAGTCTTCATCTTTCCAAAACAGGACCAGGACTAAACTCACTATCATTTAAACCCACAGTCTTCATCTTTCCAAAACAGTACAGCAATAGCTGCAGCTGCCCTACAGATACCCCAGATCCTGGGAAAAAGTCAGCTGCCCTGTCAGGGGCAAAATGGTGTTACCCCTGTAACACTGCGTCGACCTGAACCACAGGCCTCCAAGAGCCACCATCCTTGCTGCAGCCCTTCACACTATCAAAGAGCAAGGAGTTATACCTTATTTTGCCTTAAAAGTATTCTTTTGATGTTCTTCCTGGTACACAGCACTCAGCATACAAACCAAATGCAAAGCTCTACTATTGCCAATGCTTGTAACAAGTCTCTTGTCAGCTGGTGTTTAACTCTCCCTCTTTCACTGACGGTGTTTCATTCTTTCCACTTGATTTCACAACATTCTACAAAAAGCAGAATGGATTTTGAGCTAAGGTAATTTGAACATCCCTTTCAGCATGCGAACTGGGTGTGTATCCAGCATATATTGCTCAAATTGATGAACTCTGTCAAATTGATTTACAGATCATTTCTAATGTGACTGCAAGAGATGGTACAGATCACAGGAGGTCCTCTGATGCCACCATCCTTTTGTTACTTTATTAGTGATATAATAATAAAAAAATCTTGTCATTCTAAAGTAGAGCTCTCAGTTTTTCCGTTAGTCGAGGGCTGAAGGATGTGTATGCTAAATGTTTAGTTAACGCTAATGTTAAAAACAGATCATTTTAAAACAGATTACACCAACCTACTTTTAGTATTCAGTAGAAAGATGGGGACTTGCCAGACTCCGTTGTGCTCCACATGCTTGTTTCCTGTCTGTGAGACTGGTCAATACCAGCTGGGTCAGATGAAGTGTTAGGAATGCAAAGATGAAGCATGGGATAAACTGACATTAGTCTCCTAACAGAGTGAAGATAAATAAATAAATATTGTAACAACTGTGTGTTCTTGTTACCCTTATACACATCCAGCCTTTTAAACAAAACAAATCCAAAACTCACTTCAGTCTCATCACCTTCCTGTGGAGTTTCAGCGAGTTCCCCCATCTAGTTACAAAAAGTATAAAGGAGCATTTTCTAACAGTAAGTCACACCTGTATATATATAAAACTCACTGCAAAAGGAATTTGATGAAGCCAAGGAGACGGCAAGTTTCAAATAGGATTGATCACAGATTTATATGGAATATAAATCCAGTCCAAAAAGTACAAGTTATAGGAGCGCAAAAGAAATGTAGATAATTTTTGAAGTGCTGCAATTTCAATCTACAAATTACTGGTGTATTTTTCTACAAAAGCACAATTTTTAAACTACAGCATATCCTGCTACATTGCAGCCTGAAGTAAGGTTTTATGGCCTAGTTATAAAACAAACAGATTTATGATAGAAAACACTGTCAGACCAGAGATAAGTAGTACAAACCAGGCACTGCTGCCATTCTCTGGTTTATGCTGTCGTCTTAACACTCTTCACTATAATTTGATCGATTCATGATCTTCAGCACGCATCATTTCACATATTAAAAACTGTTGCAAAACAGTGTTTACAGACATCAGCAGATTTAAGATGTATGTTACTTTAAGTTCTGAACTCCTTGCATACCTTATGCTTTTATGTTTGGCTTCATCAGAGTGGCTATTTTTCATGTCGAAGAACCATAGCTTTTATGCTATGATATATACAGCTGGAATTCAGAATGATAAAATATCTCTGCAACTAAAACCAGAAAAATACAACCATTGGTTTCTGTTATTTTGGCACAATGGTTGCAAGATGCCCAGCTAACAGCACAATGATACAAAGCAAAAACATGACACACTGAGAAAAACCTTCATCCAAAGTGTTAACTCACCTCAGAAAGACAAGTTAATACTGTTTATTCCTGAGTAAGGAAACTGAGGAAAGGGGAGGTTAAGAAACCAAGACCAAGTAACAGCCTTAGCACTAGATTTCAGAAGAGATTCAGGTCTGCTGACAGCTATTCCTGGCTCTATCCAGTAAAACACACAATAGCAATTTCATATATTATATATACATACACATAAACAGGAGCATAAAATGGTAAAATCCTGGAGGAGGTGCTTACCTCGGTCCTGTCCAGCAGTATTTCTCAGGAAAACTTCATAGGAAACTAAGTTATTTTTACCCAAAATAGCTCTTAAGGAGACAAGGACACAGGAATATAAAAGTAGCTGGAAGAACATTGGAGGTTGGGCCAAGAGGAATCTGAAAGAGTACTTGTAAGACAACAAAATGCAATGCAAAAGGGAAGAAATTGCAGAAACCTTCCAGGTATCAATACTTCACCTTTCCTGGTGCATCAGTTAATACTGATCACCAAGTTTCCAGCTGCCTCCTGCAGGCACACCTTACATATCACAAGTATAAGATTTTATAAGAAGAAAGGAGGAGAAGAAAAAAAACCCAAAAAAAACAAAAACCAAAACAAAACATTTTAAGGACAATCTCCTTTAAAAAAGCCTAGCAAATACAAACAAGCAAGAGTCTAAGATGGTGAGAAATTTCTCTGTGCTGAAGCAGAAAAGTATAAAACTGAAATATTTTTATAAAACAGCTGTAAAATGGCTCTGCTTATGCTAAATACCATTAAAACCACTAGAGTGTTAAATGTTTTCTACACTGAAAATTACAATAAAACATGAAATGTCAAATGATACCCTTTGACCACCATGAAGATAGGAGTTTCAGTGTCACAGTGGAAACCAAGATGGTGATTTTTATCATGGCTGACTGTACAACAGGCTCCATGGCAAATGCAGATGTGCACAAACAGGCTGTGAACCAGCATCACCTTCCCTTCTGTGGCACCTTCCCAGGTGCACACTTGTGCACTGCCAGCAGAAAAGGGAGAAATTGCTTTGTGTTGTCTGTCATTGAACACCAGACTGAGCCAGAGAAACTACTCAGCAGATGATCAACCTACGATGTCCTTGTTCACAGTGGAGCACTTTAACCAGAAAGACAGGAAACTACAGACAACCAATCCTAGCGTGTTCCAGACAAACAGATGGAAAACTGTAACAAGGAACAGAATTAGCGGTCATAAGTAAGATACATTGGCTAAGATGTAATGCAGGTTTTGTAAGAAAAGCCATGCCTCACAAATCTATTTAGAGCCCTTCAAAGTCTCTGAAGCAAGTGGACAAGGAGATCCAGGTCATGAGTCCAGCTGGAGTTACACAACTAGTTTTGCAAGGTGTCTCTCAAAAGAAGCTATTGTACCACAGGATAAAAGAGAAGACCCTTATCTATGGAACCCATCTGAACAGGAAATAAAGGCTAAGAGGATACATAATCAGCTTAATGTTACAAGCAGAATTCCACAGGAAAACATCTCAATGTATTTTCTCTGCTTTTCTGTACTCTTCCCTCAGCATCTAGAGGGAAGAGTACTCCTAGACATAGGAAACGGGCTAGATTCTGTCTAAATAAATAAATAAAAATACAAAAAACCCCACCCTCTATCCGATGAACATCAACTTGTGGACTAAAGCCCAGTTACAGTCTTGTCATACTCGCAATGTGCCAGGCAGCCACAAGATCCAACACCAGTACAAGCATTCTCATTTTACTGAAAGCACTGTCAAAGCAGCTAGCTCAGATGGAGAGCAAGACTGGACCCTTTTTAACAGCCAAGGAAAGTCATCTTAATAATTTGGTTTCTCAGAACAGGTTTATCTCCTTTAGCAGATACCTAGCGATATTTAAATCTGCCAGTTCCTTTACACAACCCTGACAACTGTTCAGATAACATCAGTAGCTTTTAGGACACTAGATACTTCCTGAAGTGCAGGGAAGATAAAGGGAATAATGCATATTTAGCAAGATATAAGGTTTTAGGACTTTGCTGACTTCACTTTGGCTAGTAGATCAGTTGGAGCCTGTTAGGATCCAAACATACAACATGATGCAAGTCTATCAATAGCAAAACGAAGGAAATTCTGAAGAGGACCATTTAGCGTGGCTGAGTTTAAGGCAAGAACTTAAGTTATGTTTATGTTTTACCAAAAAAGGCAAAAGAAGTGAACAGATTTATAACCTATGAGGATATGCTTCCCCCCGTTGCATCTTTGCTGTAGCCAAGCTGCACACAATGCCAAAACTGAAAGAGGTTACTGGTATTCAGTGGGACTGTTCACTCGTGTTGGACAAAACGAACATTTCCCACTACAGCATTTTTTTTTTAAATACGGCTATACTTCTGTAGATGAGCACTACAGGAAACACTAAAAAGCTACTCCTGGTCAGTTCATTGCAAATGATATTGCAGAGAAGGAGCAGCTATACAGAAACGAGCAACAAACGCAAGTGCAGAAAACCTTCTATAGACACAAAAAAAGCAAAGATAGGGACTGCTGCAGAGAAAGGTACGTAGAAGGACCACACAAAATGCAAACATACATTGCAGTGATAGATTGATGGTCCTGTCTGTCATTCCACTTGCACTATAAAGACCAAGTGAGGTCAGGGGACCCTAAGATCATCATAATTTTGAGTCATAAACCTAAACTCAACCTAAACAGGAAAACCAGTACAGAAAAAGTAACTTAACAAAAACCAAACAGTGGTATCTAATGTTTAGTGATGTTCTTCACTAGTAAATATCAAAGCATTTGACAAAGGAAGTAAGTACCATTATACTGGAATTGGATATAAAGGACAGAACCTAACCTTAAAATGCCCACTACATGCAAAACCAGTGGACCTAGCCAGGTATTTAATATGTGAGAGCATTATTCCAGTAAGTCCTTTTGCAGGCAAGAAAGGAAATATATTTGCTATTTCAGATTAGTCAACTTTGACATAGGGACCAGTATGACACGCCAGAAATCTCCCAAGCAAACCACAGTCCAGTGGCCTGGTCCCCTGCAAAGCTGTGTCACCAAAGTGGTCAGCAGCGTGAAAAACAAGTCACTTAATCAGAAACAGCAGCTCTGCTAGAGCTTTGCCAGTGTTGCTGTTATACTATCGAAACAGTCTGCTGCTAGTATAGCTTGGTTTGTTCAATGGATTGCTGTAAACAGTGCCACCAAAATATAACTTCTGCTGGTACAATTCAGACCTCTAAGTGTGTTGGCCAGAGCAGCAAAACTGGCTTAGTTTTGGACAAGGCTTTAGTGCTCTTTGCACATATACATTAAAAGAAAGAAAAAAGATTAAATCTAAAATTTGCATGGGGAAGAAGACACGGCACAATCAAACACTAAGAGATGTACATCTTTATAAACTTTGAACTGAAACCTTAAACACTATCAATTTAGTCATTAAATCAGGCAGAAATCCTCATTAAGGGAGAAAAAGTAACTCATTTTAAAGAACTTGCAAGTGAAATTAGTGCTATGAAATACTGACTTCAGAGTACGTTATGTAGTATATACAAGTTTTCATCATAAAATACCCACACTTTCAAGATGCACTTCCCTACAGCATATTATTTTTAAAGTTAATGGAAAGAGGGAAAGCAGGAATAATAGAGTGCACACAACAGAGGGTATTATCCTCAAGAAATACATTTCCCCTTTTTTTTTTAATTTTGTCTTTCACCACTTAAAAAATGCAAAAACTATTATGTGCATTATTGTACAGAAGTGTTGAAGTAATGGTTGAGAAGACGCTTTCATTATATACGCTGTTATTTTCTATAGTTCATAACTTTATGGTTAGATTAGTCTCACGGGTGAAATATTTTATGCTTGTCCTCAGTCTAAAGGTGAATCAGTCTGGAAGCATTATAAAATTCTACCAGGTCACACACAGCTCTGACACAGACAGAGCCAGAAGATCTGTACAAAGGGACACTGAGTTTTCTGACACCTCCAATCTTTGTCCCCAAATTGTACAATATGCAAAGGTTGTCATCTCTCCAAATGCTGCTGACTACATGAAATACACCATTCCCACTTCATTAATTGCCTTCCACATTTCTATTTTTATCAAGTCCAAATAATCCTGAACTTGTAGAAGCTTTTCAGTTCACAACACAACAAAGTACTGGATCAAATCTAACTATTTACCAGCAACTGTCAGCATCTCATTTCCCCATCTATATTGAAAGGGTAATTAGCTCCGTTTTTGGAAGTCTTCACACCAGGAACTTCTTTTTATTCCTTCCCTCTAAGCATCCGTCAAAGAACAGAAAGAAGCACCTCTCGAGCTTCAAAAAACCAACTTGAATGACATGCTGTTGGTATCAGGATTGCCAGGGCTGCAGACTTCACTTTCAGCCTCACTGAGACAGTTAGTCCTTCAAGTCTCCCTTCCGTATTGAGGAATGCAGTACAGCACCTCCCTGTCCTCAGCACTTTGCAAATGTTCTCCACCCACAATAAATGCACAGCTGACTCTGGTCTTTGCTCCTTCACAAATCACTCATTTAGTACTATGTGCAACTCAGCCCTGCTTTAGCACACAATGATGCCCAGCTGAAGGCACATTAGACCACAAGATCCATTCACTTCCACTGCGTTTCATGGATGTGGTACCAGAGAATGGAAATCCCTGACTCCTGAAACAAGAGATGGAAATGGGCTCAATTTGCAGACACTCAGCAACAGAATTAGAACCAGATTACATTTGCTTTTCTGTAGTCAATAATGGAGACCAGCTTTTAGTGAGAAAAAAACCCCAACCAGCCAACCTCTCTTCACCTCCCCCCCACCCCAAAAAAAAGAGAGTCCACTCCCCAGAAGAGATACGCTACTGCTAATGGTATTTGTAAAGATACTTTTGAACAGTCTGTGATCTTTGCTTATGCTAAGATGACACCATTTCATGGTGACATTCACATAATGTAACAACATTTAGCTGGTATAGACCAATGAAACACTGAGAGTCTCATCACTACTTGGGCTTCTTTCTCCACTGATTTTTGTGGGAATTTCACTTCTCAGTCTGTTACAGAAGCATAGCTTAGAGTCAAGTAAACATTTGGGCATGGTCATACAAAACAGTGTTCTCAAATTTATGCAGCATTTCGTAGACATTTCAGAAATCAAATGAAGTGCAGAGACATGGGAGAATGTGTGTGAGTACAAACCTGCTGTTAACTTACCATTTCTTCAGTTCAATAATAGTAATACATTTCAGTATGTGATCCCGAAAGAGAGCTGAAAAACTGAAATGAAACAACTTATATTTTCATTATCCCTAAGTATTATAAACAATGTCTATGAAATCCACTGCAAGACCTGTCGATGCAGTTACATAGTACGCGGTGCAGACATGAACACACAAAATTTTGCCAGCATGGGCATGCTTGGTTCACAGACCTATCTATGTAGACTCACAAAATGCTGAAATTTAATTCTGCTCTAGAAGTTTCTGTGCAAAGAAACATCAAGAAACTGCCATCTGGCTTGTTTTCTGGATTGCATTAAAAAGATCATCTGTGCACAACAGAGGAAGCATCTATACTGCACAAGCACACTGTTTGGCATGGAAAACAAAATAGTTTGTGGGGGAGAACGACCTGGCTGGTTCCCAGAGCCCAGATCCCAAACTCAGTCTGAAGGGCTCTCAGAGAAAATTAAAAGATTACTAACTTTAACTAACTAATTTACAGACAATTCTGTGACATTTCTATACTTGCTTTCAGACTATAACTATTCAAGGAATAAAAGTTATTACTCTACAGAAAATACCGTGTCATAAGTGTAGTACAGGCAACTTTATGACAACTCTGAGAACTATCTATTTCAACTCCTCACTTTGTGCATATAAAAACATTAGAAATGCCTGTAGCATAGTTTGCTGCATTCCAGTCAAATTGTTGTTCTCACTTCAATTTAATCACCTTCACAGGCACACTTACTGAGTGCTTCTATTCATAAATTGCATTTTAATAACCCACCTAATTGCCTCCGTTTCCCCAGGCAGATAAGCTTTTAAAAGGACTGCATCTTTGGTATCTTCTGCTACTTGCAAAATTCAGCTGAGTTCTGTTGATGTTTCTATCTATCACTTGCTGCAAAAGGTGGCTGAAAGAGGGAAATAGAATATGGTCTGAGGAGTCTGAGTAAGTGTAATTGCAACTGAAGCAAGGCACAAAGCTCTATCAACTTCACTTTAGCCACTTATTGAAGTGTGACAAAACTTGCCTATAAAATAAATATTTGATTTAAAATATTTGTTACAATTGAAAAAGAATGTCAAAGGCTGGATTAAAAAAATGAAAGCTAAGCAAATCCTCTAAGAAATTCCATAGGATGCATTTCTATACTGTGTCACTAAAGCACTCAAATACGTCTACACATTTCTATAGTGTCTCTCTGCATTTCTATACAGTCTGTCTACAACAGGTCTTAGTTGATTCATTAGAAATAGCTGGGGGGCAGGGGGGAAGTTCTTCTCATTTTAAGAAAAGTCACCATTGCATCAGATTTTGGATACAAAGTCATTAAAGTCACCGCTTATGAAGGGTGCTACACAAAGAAACCCCAAAACCCAACAGACTGTGAAGAGATCCAGAGATCTAGCACTTGGGAACACTGTTCAGACCCGTTCCACTCCTCCTTCTCTGAGGGAGGCACTTTAAGCTTCCACATTAAGTTGCAGTGCTATTGGCAGGGGATACTTGTGCATCAGCTATACAAAAACTTCTCATCAACAAACTGGGAAGAAAACTCTAGCATTATTTATCATACAATATCAGTTTACAGAACTATAAGGACAATGATGTAGAAATGCTTTTGTTTTAAATACCGATTAATTCCTACTCCTGGTTCTTAGTACATGCTACTGAAAACAATTACTGCTGTTCACCAAAAAGCACAAGAGGAAGTTCTCAGTACCATAACTTTATAGTGAGGTAGAGGTGTAGCAGGCAAGCATTTACCTCCTGATAATAGATCATTTTGTACCTTTATCCTCTCCAAGCCTAGAAGATGTATGAAGAATAAAAAAAAAAGTTTTTAATACTCAAGAGATGTACTACGCTGCTGGTGTTATTGTCCTCCAACATTAGCCCTTAGACACAGTGGGAAGCCTCAACAGCTGCTTTCTCTGTAGCCCTCCCAGTCAGTGTATACACACAGCTCTCTAACAGGTTTGCTACCCCTAACCTAAGATGATGATGCCACAATTAATCAGGAAGGGAATAAAAAAGGACAACAAAAATGTTTAACCACTCAAATTTCTATATTCTGCGCAATATGTAAATATACAATACGATATTCTAAGAAAAATATATTGGCTGTGATGTGCCAATATATAGGTGTGATTAACAAATAATTCCTAATAACTTTTAGAGATACGTATCTAGCATTTACACCATATATGCATGTGTAAGCTTTATTATGATTAAGCTAGAGAACAGGTTCCAAAAGCATACTGCAAAAGCTTCTCCTTGCTGACAGAGTTGTTTCTATACATGCGCAAATTTGCTCTTCTCTTCACTAGTATCAGTATATTATACAGACAAAACCCTTTTAACATACATTCATCAGTAAATGTCCAAGAACAAATCAATATACCAAAACAGAATTTACAAACCCTAGGTGGATAAAGCTCATTTTCCAAGGGCTCAGAAACTACAGAATACAAGAGTACAATTTATAACATTTTTCATCCTGATGCCAGAGTCAATTTTCTTCTGTGCAAAAATCCAGTGCACTGAAAATCCTGAAAGTATCCAAATCTATATTGTATGGAATAAAATACAACACCTGTGAAGGATCCCTAATGGACATGATGAAGTCATAGTTTCACTTTTTTTGGCATTTTTTAAGTAGGTTCAGTGAAGTCATCATGTATTTTTGTTTCACTGTCACTAATTCCTAGAATCCGAGACTCAAAACTGCCTAAGGTAAAAGGACTGATTTAAGGGATGTGTTTAACAGTAAAGAAAAAAGAAAAAGTAAATCAATATATTCTAGAGTATTTTTATTTTTGTGAAGAAAGCTTTCAATACGTCATGTCAAAGTCTGCAAAGTGGCTTAATTTTTTATTGATAAAATGACACCTTGAATAACGTTCTGTACAATGTCTAGTTCTTTAGTGATAGGCTGACTACTTCTGAGATTTACTTCCAAGCATGGGGGAAAGAATTTGCCCATTTACAATCAACCTCAAAATTCTGTTATTGTTTTTAGGTCCTCTCTCTTTTTTACGTTTAGCCAGAAAGAAAAATTGCTCAGAAAAGCATTAAAATATGTTTAAAACAAGACAAAATAAAAAAAAACCAAACAAACCAAACAAAACCCCCTAACATTAAACCCATTTGTTAGACCTTCAGAAAAAGGGGTAGAAGAGATGACTTCGAAAGAACCTTGAGAAGTGAGATCTCAACACTGTTTTTCACTACAACCATAGTGCACTGCACTCTGTATGAGTCCTCAGATGACACCAATGAATCCAAAGTAGCAGCCAATGCAATCATGTTGCTCGCTGGAATTCAGAAGATGTGTTTCATGTGCTTGATTCCATATGTTTTGAAGAAAACCATGATGATCAGTGCCCAGAGTCCTAAAATAAATCCTCCAGGAGGATGCCAGTCCTTTTGTTTTGGTTTCTGGGGGGAAAAAAAAAAAAAAGAGAAAAACAAGTAATTTGTACTTAGTTTTCACATTAAACAGGCACTACGTTTAACAAGAAATCCTTGCAGTAGAGAAAAATACCAGTAAGCTATATTTCTTCATAAAGGAGAAGCATCTTTCTTGTTGTGGTAGAAAGGTAGATGGGAGGTGAGCTGCTGCTCAAGCAGGGAGGTTAAATACCACAAAAAGGCCCCTAGAACTGTGACTGAGTCACCCCTTTGACAGTGCATATCAATGTTGTGGGACATGGTCAGACTCATTTGTTTGGACAGAATTTCTCATATCTGGTCTCATGGTAATACAAGAGAAGAACACTGCAAGTACAAAAACCAGTTCCTACAAGTGAAAATGTGAAAGAGAAAAGACAGTGTTGCTGTTCCACTACCTAGAATGTTTTCTACAGTCCTTCTGTACTCAGAACTATGTGAATAAACAGATATATAACCACATAAGGAGCTAAGATTCATTATTATGGGCATATCATAAAACAACACAAGATTGTTTTTAATGTCAGTCACATTTCCCAGGGGCCTCATTGAGTCTAACTGCCTTTCCTTAATGTAGAAATATCTTCTGCAATTCAAAATACCTGTCCCTTCAACAATTTTTTCATCTTCACTAAAAAGCAATACACTGCAATTTGTTAAGGCCTTTTCTATCTCACACTTAGCAGTAAGACAAGATAAAACTTGTCTGTCCCCTTCTTCCTCATATTAAAAAAAAAAATCAGATACTCCATATTCAATGAGAAATGGACTGTAGAAGATAAAAACTGCTACGTGCCCCAAGATCTGTCTCTGAGGCTAAGAATAAGGTGAAGTTACAAGAATGCAAAATTTTAGTTAAGAATATCATGACAAAGTATCAGAATTACAGTATTTAGAAGTATAACTCAGTCCCTCATGCCTGTGCCTGCTCTTGCCCTCAGCAGGTATGTTTTACACATCTCGGCAGACAGAGATGATTTACTATTACAATAATAAATACTGAAGTGCTTGCGGAGCTTTTTATTCCTGCCTTGCTGGAAGATTTGCACTATTTTGTCCTTGTATAGAATGAGACACAAGGGGCAGAGAATATGTTGGTTTTGTTGTGCTTAAGTCAAATTTAAAATTTTCCCTCTGCGGTGTTAATAACTACTACAGAAGATGGTACTGTTTCAATTTCTGCATGAATCTGCATACAGAAGCTTGTCATTCCCCACTAAATGCACCAGGTGGCTGGTGAACTTTAATGCAATAAGGAACAGTTTGCAGCGTCTGTTCTTTCAAAACAGCTTCTCTATCAACAAGAAAACAATGTTTCTTGATTGCTCGGCTACCATTTTCTAAGCTACATAGTTTTAGCTTTAGGATTTTTTCTTTAAGTACCATGCTTGCAATTAAAAAAAATAAACAGCCATGTCACCTGAGACACCCAAAGAACATGGCACTCTGAAATACTCATGATTTTACTCTGATACAGGAATCACAGAACCAGCATTGTAATTTACGTCAACAATAACAAAACCAAAGATACATGCAGAGATGGTGTCTATATATGCAAACTACTCAGTTTCCGAAGAAGCACTCATCAGCTGCAGTGTATGTGCTGTTGGTAATCTGCCACCTTGCTGATATTCACTGCCACACATCTCCATATAAACATCTCAGAAAATCAACTCTGCATGTTCAAAAAGGCTGCCAGAACACCTCACTTCTGAAAGTAACAGCACATGACACTTCCCCACACAAAGGAACTTTCTTGTTTAAATCCTCCTAATTAACCCGTGACTTCATATGCATATTGCAGTGGCCGTTTCATCAATCTCTTTGTACTATCAATCTTTCCTTTCCTGGATCTCAGACAAATTCCTTACCACAAAGTGGCACCTGACCCTTCTAGACAAATGACTTCAATTTGCAGTCAGTGACACTAAAAGCCTCTCTCTCCTATTTTGTATAGAACACGTAATTTAATTTCTTTAAAGAATTTATATGAATAAATATTTATAAGATGATCTATGAGTATGGTTTTACATTTTGTCATGCCATGTACTGAAGCCTCCATGGAATTCCACAAGCAAACGGATGCCAGTGGAGCAGCGGCTCCGTGCTGGGAAATCAAGGACATACCTACAGTCAGTTTAAAGCCATGGGATGCAATGTTAAAATGTGAATGATTAAAAATATGAAGGCATTTAAAAAAATATATGTGAGACTACACAAGAGCTACATGCTTCGTCATCTTAAAAATAATCTTAATAAGAAAGATTTACAGACACAGAAACTGAAATCTACACGTAAATATTAAACCAGAATGAAAGGGCAAAGAGATGCAACTCTATTGTATATCTGCAAGTCAACAGTGAAGTTAATTGAGCACAAAATTATATTGAAATATGACAGTATTTTCCACTAGGGGCACACAGACATCAAAACCTTCAGAGTACCTAAAAGGGAATCACACAGATTCATGTTTAAACCTACAAAGTATACCTGTAAGAGCTGAAATATGTAATTTTCTTTCAATTAACTTGGTCATAGATTTCCAAGAAAGTTCATCATTGAAATAAAAATGTAATTAGTTTTTGAACTGACAAGTTCATTCTTCTAAATCATGAGGAATATAACATAGAAAACTTCAATAACAAGAAGTTATTGACCAGCTGAGCACATCAGCTAAGCAGCACTTAAGTTCCTTTACAAAAAGCTGCATTTTGCACCTGTGAAGCACACCCACCTACATGTAAGATGGAGTCACTACTTCCATAAATTATGCCAGTGAATTGGACTTGTCACATAGGCTGGCAGAGAGCTTTCAGCCAGCACCATTACAACAGCATACCCAACAATTCCTTCCCCTTGGCACAGCTGTGTCACTACCACAGGCACTGCCTGTGTACCTGTGTGCGCGGCATCACTCTGAGCTGTCACAGCTACACCAGCAATGATGCATCATGAAGCCAGAGGCCAAGGTGGGACGCTCTTTTATAAACATACATGAGCCTCAACCGTACTGCTGCAAAAGCTGCTTTGACTATTTTGTGTGGGCAGGCAGGGAACGGTGACAGAGATCTCTCCTAATGGGAAAAACTATTAAAGTAAGAATCACTTCAACGGCAAATTAAAACGTTTCCTTTTCAGATCCACATACTGGAAAAGGGTTTAGAAAAGACAGAATTTCTTTCTACGTTTATACCAGTTTTGCGGCCATAAGCAATCTCTAGATAAACTGTCCCTTTATATCAGTTTTAGGATTGAACAAAAAGCATTACTGAGTATAAACTTTCTCCCAGATTCTTAAAAAGCATTCAGTATTTATCCTATGAACATTGCCTAGTTCAGGGTTCTTATTCCACCAAATACCTGTGAAAGCCAGGCAGTTTGTGAAAGGCAGGCATTTTCTCACTTGAGAGAAAACGCTAAATGGACAAAAAAAAAAATGTTAAGTATTGCAGCATTTTAATTTGCAATTAATTATGTATCTTTATTATGCCTAAATTAATGTGAGAGTGTGTACTATTAAAAGACTACAGATTGGCTGCAGTACTTACAAATTATGCATAACTTGCTCATATTTGGGACTGATCTGGAGGAGCAGAGGCAGTAGCTCTTTTGGCTCAAGTTATTCTGAATTTTGTTGTTGTAGTACCCCTCTAAGAACTCAGTATTCCAAGTACTGCTTTTGTAACTGACGTATTTAGGTTTTGTGATCTACACCACAAGAAAACCCCATTATAAATACCCTCTTTATCTCTACAATAATAGCAGTAACACATAGGTGGAATGCATACATAAAATGGTACAATGTGTCATGAACAAATACATTTAGCTAGCTTAAGGGCTAGTCCTTATTGAATTGCTGGAGATTCTAAATTAAAAAGATAGGTAGCTAAGCAACAGCAAGCTTCCTCCTGTGAGCAGTTTTCTGTTGTATGCTCTCTAGTTCTGGTAGGCTCATTATCCAGTGGAACTCAGAAACAGTTAACAGAGAGTTGCTCCAAGTACTGTAATTAAGGAGAGGATAAAACAGTGTATTTTCAAACTCAATGTGTCTGTAGGGACCCAAATGGAAAGTATCCAAGACTTTCAATGAAGGTGTTTCATAAAACATGCAATACTTGTTACTCCAATTAAAATGAGTTTTATGGAAAAAATAATTTAAAAAGTATTAAAGCTGAAGTAGTAATTAGATTAAGAATGGTTTGATTTTAAAATGTTACATCAGAACAGAAATAAGATTTGAAACATAATGTATTAACATTTCACACGGAAAACATTGTGTTAAATATCATTATAATCCAACTCCACAGTCCTCTTCCAACAGAACTCCCTTTGCATTAGTGTCCTCAATAAGGACAAAAATATTAGTACAGAAAGCTTTGGGTTAAACTCAGAATACACATTGGGATGGTAGCAGGAGAGAAAGCAGTGGCACAGTACTACAGTCAGGAATGTAGTAATTTGCAAATGGTAAAAAGCATATGAAATTCTTCAGTCTTCTCCAGCATCTTATTCCAAACAGTGCTTCAGGGAAATGGGGAAAACCTTAAAAATGAACGTGCACATGATCCTTGCTATGTGGGATGTTCTCCCCAACCTCAGGCGGATGGTGTGTGTTTGTACCACGAGCGCAAAACATTCATATGCCACTGCACAAAAAACCCCGACTTCCTGGCAGACAGCAGCAGCTACAGCACTGGGGGGAAATCCTGTGCACATCCCTCTGTGGAGTTCTCCACCTCTACTAGTCTTGGGGGCCAGCAAGCACTTGCAGGGAAGTGAAGCACACTTGCTGCTTGTCTGTGCAGTGCTTGCCGCCATTATTAGATTGTTGGGGTGAATTTTATGTATTTTGGGGTGTAAATTTACAAGTTTTTTTGTTGGTCATTCTCCATATAAATGAATGTTTCTATTTCTTCCATTGCAATACTGAAAGTTTTCTTTCTTGCTTCTCAAGATACCTTGAGTGTTAAAGACCAGTATTGAAATCTGAAAAAGGTCTTTGAAATCCAAGGCCAACCTGAGACCCAAAACTGAAACAACCTGCCTGCTTCTAATCTTAGAGAAAAAACACTGATCTCAAACTGAAAGACAAGGAAACTTCTTGAAAAAGCCAAATTCTACTATGCAGTGCACTGTGCCAATAGCACATTATCTGTTTCCTAGAGGCACTCCATAAAAATTCCTTTACTTGCAATTTAAAATTTCAAACTGGGTAATCCTCTCAGTTCTTACGACAAAGCACACAACAAAGATTAATTTCAGAATTAATTTATATGTATCACAAACAAATCACAGCATTAAGTATGTCCTCAAAGCTTTTAGTGGAAGTATGCACTTCTAATTTGTCAGTTACAGTTTTGATTTGGGGTCCTTGCAGGGGGGTGGGGGAAATCAAATAATTCCAGCCATCTAGTAATAGTTTAATCTTCTTTTGTGCCCACAGCGAGACTAAAGTCATAAGAGAAATCCAACAGAAATGATGCCTGTTAATCTGCAAAACAATTTAACCACAGTGCCATGACTACTGATATTTCCAATATTAATAAAATAATAAAGTTCACTCCTCAACATGAAAAACTCAGGAAGGATACTTGAAAGAACAGCAGTTAAAATAAATTAACATATCAATGCCAACAACTGCATTTTAAATATTTACTTTGAAAACTGTGTAATCGCCATAATATAAACTACAATACTGTTATGAGAGGTTTAGTTTTTCATGTCCTAAAATACGCAATCTATAAGGGCTTTTGTGAAATGAACATCTACTTCAAAAATGGCTGCTCACTTATTACTCTCCACTTTCCGTGTTAGCTCTCAGCATTACATAGCACTTTAAAGTGCTTTTAGTGGTTTAACAATCATTCATTAATCTTCCAACCTGTGACACAATACACAATAAACTTCTTCTAATCAAAGGGAGCTTTCCCACCACCTGGGACCCAGTGCAGTTTAATTCCCAGCCAAGCCAGTGCTCAGCTGAATGATGCCCGCCTGGCAAACACAACAGGGACTGTACTAGGGAGCTTCCACACCAAGGCGTGCGATTTCCTGCAGCCAGAGCTCACACACACAGCTCTGCACTGGCAGCACCAACCAGATCTATCTTTGACCGACTAGCACCGCAGAGTTCTTACCTCTGCTGAGGCGCAAGGACTGAGCTCTTACCTGCTCAGCTACTAGTGAGTTACATTACTGAACCCCTCTGCTTTAGGATGGAGACGAAAAAAGTCACAACATAAAGTTGCACTTAGAAAAAAACAAAAATTAAATATGTCTATTTAAGGTGTATTAAGCAAATTGGTTTTTATATTTTAATCGAATTCATACTCCTCAATGAAGTCATGATCATGATTTTTCACAAAAGGGCACCTAAGTCCACAGCAAACATATGAATTACATTTGCAAACACAAAGCTTCATGCCAACTGAAGCATACAAAAATAGAAGATGAGCAGCTTAATTAAGGAGACTCGGTATTCAAAACTTGGCCACTGCTACTTTGAGAAGCATCCTTCTTTTATAATACGTTTATATGTAATTAATTTAAACAAGAATAGGATTATTAGCAAAAACAAGACTAGAGGCATTCAGCCATGCCACAAACAGAAAGATA
The DNA here is from genome assembly GCF_000700745.2 of Antrostomus carolinensis. NCBI lineage: Eukaryota > Metazoa > Chordata > Aves > Caprimulgiformes > Caprimulgidae > Antrostomus > Antrostomus carolinensis. The sequence continues at coordinate 41,710 of NW_010311361.1, read as the reverse complement.
AACTTCTTAAGGTCCTTACACTAGAGGGGGTCAGAAAACAACGAAAATACACAGCAGTGAGGCAGACCTCACTGGAGAGGACCTCCAAAAATGATCTGATACAAAAGTAACCTGCTTGCTGCTACCCAAACTTTGGGTTAAGCAGACAGAAACAACAGCTGCAAAGAACAAAGGAGGTGAAAAGGATGTGTAGAGCCTGCTAGAGGGACAAAGATATTTTGTATTTACAAAAATACAACTGTGTTAATAGGGCCAAGCTATTCTCAGAGCACTATTTTTCCAAGGAGCATGCACTGTTCACTTTCTCCTGGGAAAAGATTATCTCCAAGTCTTCTACAGCGCAGATCTTGTTCATACAAATACAATGGAAGCAGAACCAACCTCTCAGCTCTGCAGAGACAAGGCAGCATGTGCATTCATAGCTCCTACCTGTTTCAGTCTGGGACAATTACTCCAAGTACCATCCTCGCCCAGCCCAGCCTTTCTCAGGAGCACAGCACTCCAACTTCCTCCTTGGAAATCTAACTTGGATTTCCCATAGTGTCTCTCTGGATCACAAGGTAAGCCCATTCAAATAGTTTGAAATCAGTATGCCCTGAGGAAGGGGTTTTTTTCTTAATCTTGTAAAATTAATTGTATGCCTTAGAACTTCCATTATGAAGTATAATTTTGATCATTCAAATTCAAACGAAGTTGTTTCTGTTTATATGGAGAAACCACGATCTTCATAAATTATTATGCTATTCCTTTCAAAGTAGTAGTGACACTTCTAACCACACTTTTTTTTTCTGGATATCCCATGAGTATCTATTAATTTATTTCCAGGTGGTAAGCTGTATTAACAACAGATGTTAGACAACATTAGATCTTATAGTCAATATGCCATATTGAGTACAAAATCTAATCAAATACCTCAACAGCTACATTTTAAGAAACTGGAATACAAATAAATATTCCTTATTCATGTACTTTTTACTGCTCATTTTTTAAATCTCTACAACTATAATTTAAAGTTCTCCTTTGCCCTGAGCTGTGTGCTACATTATACGTGCATACAGTAGAGCTCCATTTTCTACCTCCAGCTTGCACAACTCAAAACAGCATTACATGTAAGAGGCAGGCATGAAAAAATGGATGGAGGGAGAAGCAGGGCTGAGGCAAAAGGTGCTTGCACATTTATATGAGCAAGATCAAATATGGCTGTTTTTTTACTGTAAAATAATTTCATTTTTAGTGAGAAACCAGTGTATTATGGCAGGTGATAGATCAGTTTGTTCCTCACCACCACCCAGCTTTTAAAGGCAATTGTTGTATTGAGAACTTTTGCACTAATATGCCAGACAAGTATCCTCACCCAAGTTTATTTTGTATGTCCTCTCTGTGTCAGCAGATTAAAAAAGGAAAAGGAAAAAGAACTATTCTGAAATATCAGCCTAATTCTTTTTGCTACTCTAGCTGCTACACAACCTCAAAAACAAACCATAAAACATGGACACAGCAGTAATACAGACACTTATTTAGCGGTTGCACATAATTACACCTTCACCAGAAAGCCATTTCTATTATGGTTGGTATGTCAAAGAACAAGGAGTTGCAGAGGACAGATCCATTCCTGTAAAGAGTTTTTGTAGGCAGCTGCCATTAAGAAAGAATGGCAGATTTACGGTATCATAAACATTCACTGTTCCCACATTTGCATGACACTAGGTTCATCAGTTGACTGCTACATGGGGCCCAACAAAGACCATCTTTCTGGAAGAATGAATGAGTGTAGCTAAGCATACACCTCCCCCAGACTACCACATGTACTATCTACAGTATCAATATATTTCCAAAAGGGTAAGTCTTTAAAAAAGATAAAACCACAGATGGTCTTACCTAGTGGTACACCTTTCCTGTCCACCATCTAAACTAACCACAGGTTACTGCCCTACTGATGTCATGTTGTCACTCATCCCCCTTTAAGTACTACTCATCATCATGTATTTGTAGATTGTCTTTCCTGTCTTTAATTCCCTCCTGAAAATATGTGATCTCCCACTTATTCACAGAGCCCCACCACTGCAGCTGGGCTTCTTCAGAACACAGAGTCACTGGAGACAGCCGTCAATGCACGGGACCGCTCACCCTGGGGGGAGACTGAGGGGAGGAGAGAGCTGGCTATGGCAGGGTGCCACACACTGAGCAAGAAAGCCAGTCACTACAGAAGTCATCGCTTGCACAAAGCTGAATCACAACCTCACGCAAAGAATTTGCGCAGGAATGATGACGTGGGATGCTGTCTTGTCTGTCCAACAGTATGAACACAACTGCTCCATTACTGGAGTCTTCATTAATTTACCCCTTCCATTCATTCTTCAAATGGAAATGATTTCATCAAATTTCAACTCTCTGAATTATTTAGGAAAACAATTGTAGTCAGAGCACTAGAGAGCAGTCTGCCAATATCTCTATCTCTGGCCATTCATCAGTCCTGTCAAGAGCTCGTGAGTTATATTGCTGTGCTCCTCACAGCATGAAATCGAAGGGTAAACAAAATATAATTAACTTAAGACACACACAAAAAAATGACCAATAACACCTCACTAAGTTTACATGGTTAAGTGGGGTAAATGTGTGAATGTATTTGGAGCTAACAGTGCCTTCACCTGAGGATGAGTGTTCAGAAAGGTATCTGCCATCATAGCACTGCAAAATATGCCAAGCTAAGACTGATAACTATTATATTTTTTCCTTAGTGATGTGAGCTTATTGGTACAGCTACTTTTTATGCTGCATAAGCTCAGAAGAAATATGATAGAAGAAAAAACCTAGCAAAACTGTTACTGCAAATTTTACTGCTCACTGAAATACCATTTAAATAAACACTGTCTATCAGAGAAGCTTTCATGTGTTAAACAATAAAGAAGTAACGATTAATAAAAAATGTACAAGGTTATGTGAGAAATGAAAATGTTACAGAACACTGAACTGACACCAGAAAACAGAATTAAAACTCGCATCTTGGACAATCTACTATAACATACTTCAGTAATCTGCTTTATATAGAAAGGTCCTGATCCTGCATATATTTAATGACAGGTAACTAAGTCAAAAATTTAGTCTTGCACTCAAATTACACATGTGCTTACATGCACCCACACACTAACGTTGTTTCTATGCCCAGTGCAATCAGTATTAAGCAATAAAATAAGGAATAAAGACTAATAAATACTTTGCCCTTTGCCTAAGGATGTAACAGCATCTCCTCTCCCTTCCCTCCCACTCCACACACACATCCACGCATGCACTTGGCTTTCTTATTCCTGGCATTAGTATTCCACAGACACAAATACAAAACACCAGAAACCTGAGAACTAATTTAATAGATGCTTACCCCTCCTATCTCACAAAAACCGCACAACCATATTGCACTTTTAGTAGTTCCCATCCACAGCTTTTGGGGAGAGAAGAACAAACTAAGGAAGAATCAGACCACTCTGAGGTACAAATTAAAAGAAACAGAAACTGGGTCTTGACAGAAGCCATTCAGCAGCATCAGGAAAAGTTATGAAGGAGAATGCGCCTCATCCCTGTAATACAGCAGATCTCTGTCTTTTCATCAGTTTCTACTACAAAGACAAAAAAATTCTGAACAAGTTGCACATAATTTGGGGATGCCAAATGCAGCTCTTCCATAGCCCAAAGAGGCTTCTCCAGAAAAATTAGTGGAAAGGTAGGAAAGGGGCCTTTTCTCTGCATATAAAAACCGAAGTCTTACTAATCAGTGACCACTTACAAGTATTGCTTTCTTTCACATTTGCCATTAAGCCTCATTCCAAATGCAAAGCTTGTTCCACCAAAGATTCCTCCTGCAGAACAGCAAAATTGGTCATCAAAATGAAAGCAACTCTGGAACTGTATTTCTTCTGTTAAATACCATATTTATAAAAAGAAAAAGTTATTTAATTTACCATTAAAAGGTTTTGCTAAATCAGTTTTCCTTTAATTAGGGAAGTCCTAAAACTTGTTTTAGAACAAGTGTGATTTTTAAATTACTGCCCTAGCACTTTTATGTGCTGCTATGATATACACAGGTGATATAATTTTTTAATTCAATAAAGATAAACAAAACAAATGTAGCAGTAGCTCTTCATTCCATTATAATTTCAGCTTTTAATTTATATTAAAGACAATGAATAAAGTTATTAAGCAACTTTTTTTTTAATGTAGACTTTTACTGCTACTGTTTACTATAATAATAATGAAGATGATAGTCTCTAGAACCCCAAAATTCTAGTGCTACGAATTATGTTTTCTCACTAAGGTTTTTGTAGTTTAATTGTCTTCATGCAATATTGATATTTGGTACTTGGATGTAATTAAGAATAGAGGAACCATTCTTAGAATACTATTCCAATCAATTAGGCAAATTTTCTCACTATGATATGAAAATTCTCGTCTACTTAATTAGCACACCTACTTCTTCCGAGCTAAGTGCACCTAAACTGTGTTTATGATAGCCCAAGGAAAAAAAAAACCCACAACACATCAATTATGCCTACACTCAGTTGTACAACTATTTTAAAATGTGTGAACAGTTAAGACAAAATTGAAAAATTACCATAATAGGCTTTTGACACTTCCCTGCTTAAGCAAAAATTAATTCTAACTCCCTGTTTTTATGCAAAGCCTTTATAATTTCTCTAATCTCAAGTTCCCATGAGAAAGAACACAATACTTTCAAGTACAAGAGTGTGAGGCTTGGCATCTTCTCTTTTTAGTTACGCAGTTTATTTGATGGAAGTCTAAACCGCTAAGCCTCCCTTTGTGCTTAATATAAGCCATCCTCAGTGGAAATGCAAGTTAATTTAAGTAAAATGAAGTTTTAGGAAGAATGTATTCTCTTACACAGAAAGCTTCACTGAAGCAAAGCATTTTTAAATGCAGCATCTGTTTCCTGAATTGCTCTAGAACCTGTAATAAAAATAAACTAAAAAGAAGTAAAATTTTTAAAAAGTACCTTTACATGTAAAACATTGTCAACATAAGAACAGTCTAGTGGAGTGACTTATTTACCATTTTACTGTATGTTTTTCAGTTTCATCTTACATTGTGCATGAAGACACTCTACCAATGTAATGAATTAGTGTGTTCCAAGCATAAGACATTAAGCATCTTCTGTTTTATTAATGGTGACTATTATTAAAACCTACTGTTTATGTTACAAAAGTAAATCAGCTATATCGCTGGTATACACTTCCATGCACAGTAAGATTTGTGGATCACATACTAAATTCACAGAGTTACTCCATACATTTCTTTGCCCTCAACCACAGCTGAAATATTTGTACATCAGCACATGGTGCATTATGATGCCTACAAACCTATTAAGGTCACAGAAAGCTTGTGCATATATTTAGTCTATACCCATGAGAGGTAGAGGTACATTATTTGCATACTATTATGCACTGAAAACCTATTCAGTTCTCCCCACTGGAGACAACTCACCACAGTGACCTAAATAGTATTCACTTTTCCAATATTTGAAGGAACAGCAAATAAATGGGACCTAATGAAGTCAAATCCAAAAGACTCGGAACATCTAAGAATCCAGGCTTATAAGTGACAAATGCAAATGAATGCAGACCAGTGTATCACAAAAAAAAAATCTCACGGAAGCAAAGAATGATGAAAAAGTGAATTATATACTTAATAGAGGACTACAATGTTGAGAGTGAGAATGGCTGGAGAGATAATTTTAGCAAAAAAGTTCTGACTCAAATCACAGAACTCTCTTAAAAAAAACTTCCTTACATTTGCAGCAACAGCAGCAGTTCCAGTATCAGCTGCCCAAAACAAAGCGAGCTAGCTATTGATGTTTTATCTATAGCACTGTGCAATAACTTACATGCTGTTAGCAACTGAGACCCCTGGGACATGTACATATTGCTCTTCAATAACGGCTGTAATATCCTGCATACTTTCTGTAATCGCCTACGTGCACTAACATGACGTAATTGTCCTCCTAATTTATATTCCCTCTTTAATTACAGTATTTTGATTAAACATCTACTAGCCTCACTCCCTTTTTTACAGTCATCCTTCCCGATTTCAATATAGCCACAAAGAAGGAAGAATATAAATAAAGTACCTACGTACTTTGTGCAGAACATCAGAAGATAATAACATAACGGTCCTTTATGGCTGTCTATAAATCAGAATCTCTCATTGTTAATCTTGTTGTGCTTTTTACCAATATGCTATGTGAAGTTTACTTTAAGGTGTAAGCACTTTTGAACATGTGTCTTTATGCAAAGCTCTGAGCATAGTTATGGCACAACAGAAACAGTAACCACAGTCTTAAAATCACAGGTGTGAGCAGTTTGTAAAGCACAACAAAAGGGGATAAGGGCACAGTCAAGTCCAAAACCAAAATAAATACATAGAAAGATCAATAGTGCATATTGAAAGGTTTGTTCATATAGTATCTTCAAACACGTGGCTGATTCAGCTGGAAAAAAAGCACAATTTTTTTTAATATAAGAAATATAACAAATTCAGAGTTTATAGTCATACGGCTTCTACCAACCCTTCAGATAGTTATTTGGAGTTTAGATGAGTAAACCACACAGATCTACAGCACTCTATAAAGTCTAACATGTTACAGTCACTTCCTGAACATCTTCCTTCATTTTACATCTTAGATAGTGCTTATTAAAAAGAAACGATTACAGAAATTACCTCTTAAGCTGGAAATCCAACATGGCACCTCTAACAATTATAGCTACTACAGAGTTGGGGTATCTTTCCATATATATTTTTAATAGTACATATGGCAATTCTATATGCTGGTGGGTAATGAAACTGATGTCTCATAATCCATGAAATGGATAGTGCTACATTTACATATAATGCCTCATATTACCAGGATTCTCAAGGGCAAACTGAGCACTCCCATGATATGCACAAAAGCCTAAATTTATTTCCATCTCAACTTTCCAGAGTAACAATTATTTTCACTCTCACCTACTCATGAGAAATATGAACAATTTTTTTCAGGGAATATACACATACTTTATCAATTTTGGCTGATACTACCTATTCTAGTTGGCTTTAGGAATTCTGTAGTCATATTTCCCACCAGGCTGAAAAATGCCTTCTTCCCCCGCCCCCCCAAGCAGTAGTTTTCAGCTCACTGCTGTGCTTAATGAGCACAGGACTCTAACCCTGGGGAGAGTGGAGCATGGCCACTTGGGAGTTAAATTACTCCAAGCTGCCTGTCAAACCGATGTCCCACCCTGTGCCAAAGAAGAATGAAGATACAATGCCATTCTTTAAATGTAAGGGGTTTTATGGGTCAGGGAAAGATGAAAAAAAGACATGGACCTCAGAAAACTGAACAGTTCGGTGCTAATCTTCTTTGTCCAAACTGCAGGATCAGTACAGCCCCAAATGGTAATTTTTAAAACACTGCATCAGCTGTATCCATTTCTGCTATTGCATCTCCCTGAAGAGGTGACTATATTTTAGGGAGAGCATGGTCTACAAGCTACCTTCACCTTGCTGGGTGCCACTTCTGTGAAAAAGTGATAAATTCACATTCTGAGACATGACAGCAGAGACTGGACCTTACTGAAGTCCAGACAAGCTAATAATGTACATGCAAATCAAACAGAACATTTTGATAGCTGCTCAACTAACTGTTCTTAACAGAGCTGTGTAATAGGAAAAAAGATAAAATTATTTCATTGTTTTTAAAATATACTTCAGTTTTATTTAAAAAAAAAAAATGCAAGGAAGGAGGCAAAGTTACATGTTTTGATGCATAAACAGGGAAGAAAGGATGGACTGTTCATGCAACATTTCTGGCAAGAAAAAGCTACCATCCACTATCTCCACTGTCTCTGGGGAGCTGGAACAGCAAAGTTTACCCTTCTTGGTTTACAGATAATGTTGTGTGGTATTTCTAGTAGGAAACAGTCAAAAACAAGAATCCCACAACTGACTGTTCCAGTTCCTCATGCAAGATACCTTTTCAATGCATTTAGTTATTCAATCCATTGTATCCAACTACAATTGGAAGAATTTAATACTACATTCAGTTCCTCTGTAATGCTTGGTCAGCAACAAAAACCACTCATGCTTCCTTTCTGGCTCTGCTGAGCAGTGTTGTGTGCAGACAAAAGAAGAGTTCCCTATGCATGAATATTTCAGTAGTCTATCCTTACAGAAATGAAGTCCTTCATAATTACTGCTAAATTTTTAAGATTTAGGAGGCAGCATTTGAAAGAAAAATAATTCTGAGATACTTATCTTTATGGTATCTTGAAGACTAAGAGAAGAGCTTCCATCTAGTATTTCAATTTAACAAAGAGATAAAGAAGCAGAACCTTCCCTGTAGCTGAGAAACAGTAAAATAATGATCCTGGATAGGCAAAGAGTGATCACCCACAACAGCCCTTTAACAGGAAGATGGAAGAAAAGAGACTGCTTTACTAGGTCTCTGCTTCCAGAGGGTTCCCTCATGCTCCGATGAAAAACATAACAAAAGCAGCTGCGTCTTGTCTGTTAAAACAGATCAACACTAATTTATGCTAACTCCACCACTGTAGTCTGTGATTAGAAAGAACTGATAAGACAAACAATAGCAAATAAAAACTATAGTTTAAATCTTTTACAAAAATACTTTATGCTACACTCAGAAATATGCTCTATTTCAGCAATGTTCCGACTTTGTTTCTGAGATTTCAGAAGGCTAACATGCTACTTTATTTCTGAATAAGAAAAAAAGACACAATCTTATTGTTTAGGTGGACTACCAGCTTACATATGAAGGTTCTGAATACCATCATTGACTCTGCAGTAGTTCACTAGATGAAAAAATGCCTGAAAATGTTTCTGGTTTAATGTTTTGCCAGTAAAAGATCTGTACCAGCTACAAACAAGTCAAGAATGTGTTTCATGATTTTCTGGAGTGAGACAGGGACTATTCCATTCTTAATTTATTATTTATAGAAAACAGTACTATCAAAATAATTAAGCACTCATTCTCTGCATTTAAAGGTACACATTGCACACATTACATGACTCATACACAGAGCAAGACCCTGCTACTCGCAATTTTTTAATCAACCTTAAGAAATAATTACGAAGAATTAAGAAAAAATAATAATTTAATAATAATAAGAAGAAATAATAATTAAGAAGAAATATTAGAGAGTGAACTTCAAAGCACCTATATGCACCAAGTAGCACACAGTGTTGGTAGGAGTATCTTTGCTTTTCATTGAAGGTTTGTTTTGCTCCTGAGCACAGAGTTTTCTATAAGGTAGTATTCAATTTAAAGGAAGCCAAAAAATATAAATTATCTAACTTATGCAACACTG
>NW_010311361.1:0-32309 GCF_000700745.2 Antrostomus carolinensis | reverse complement strand
GAAAGAAGCAAGTTCTTATTTACTGGATAACATCCAGTCATTATTCCACTTGAGACCACTTCCATTAGAGTTATAAAATGCAGGCAAGACATCTCTAGGTTACACAATTCACAAATATATGTTTAATACAGAAAAGGAACTAAAAAAAACACCAACCACAACAACAAACCACCAAGATCTTAGTAAAACACATTAATTGCTAACTCCTGTACAGCCCCAATGCCTGAGATGAAGAAAGGCTGGTTCACCGTAAAGTGTACAGCACATCTGGGTGTAGTTCTGCACATTAATATAGTCAGAATTCCTGAGCCCCAAAATGGACCTTAGGTCAGCTAGTGAGAAGGAGGATGTCCACAGATTTCCATGACATGCATCAGAAACAGCTTTTCTCAACTTTAGTCTGGAGCAGACAGATATGAACACTGTCAGAAGAGGCTGCTGTTCTCCATATACTCCAAAGTGGCCATGAGAAATGTCAGCGCTAAGGCGACAATAATGTCTTCAGTTTGTGGCTCAGAACTGCAAAACTAAAACTTGACCAGGCAGGTGTCCTAGTGCAAGGTGACAAGCCATAAGGCTTTTTGTTGAGTAGACACATCATGTATTTTGTTAAAATAAAATTGAATTCTAAAGTGAGAGCACTTTCTAATATCCGATATGAAAAATTCAATTTTCAATCATCCTGAAAAAATTCAGTTCTGACAAAGAAAAGCACTCCTGAAAAAACCTGTGTCTGTGCTAACAGGTGCAGCACAATTTGGACTTTTTGGTGAAAGGTCATATTTTATCTTTGACATCATCTAGCTGAATACTATGACCAGAGTTTTAAAAAGCAAGCTGTGCTTTAAAGTTATTTTCAAACACGGCTACAGGAATGGATTTTCAAAGAATGTATAAATAGCTGTGTCTAAAACTTAACACCGCCAACCTGACACATCTAAGTATCACAAGTTGCTTTTGAACCTCTTAACCTGGAAAGACACAGTAAAATGCAAGTATCAAAGTACTTTAAGACTTTTAATAAATTATTATTCATAAACCAAAATTACTGTCTGCATTAAAAAAAAATGAAAAAAAACACCCAATCTAAAATCTGGGCTACCACTGTGCTATTAAACACTTTGCATACTTGAGCAAAATTCTGAACACTATCAATGGTTTTTATAAAACATAAATAGGAACCAAGACTCCACCATCAGGACAGACTGAGTGCAAGAGGCCTCCCTTGAAACGTAACAACTGCTATAGGGCAGCTACAAGGTGAGGGGCAAGGCACCAGTGTGACCCCTGAATTTTAAAGTTACGCTTTCAAGACTATCAGCATGTGATGGGTAAATTCTCATATCAAGCATTTCACAAAGATCATAAACCACATAAAACCACTTTAATTTAATGTTTGTGAAAACATTTAAGTCTATGAGCCAAAATTGTTGTGTTACAGATAATAAAAAAATACTTAAAAAAAAAAAATCTATGCAACATGGCGTGTTCTATTTTCTTAATACTGTTTCAACAATTTCTGCCAAATGCCACTAAAGAAAATCTCTCTCAATTAAATCAGCGTGAAACAGGAATAACATCAACAAATGCAATAAACTAACACCCCTCTACTATGTGACAATGAGGTTCTGAGAATGCATAAAAACTAATCTTCAAAGCAGAAAGGTTTTTTGTTGGATTTTGGTTGGTTGGTTCGGTTTGGGTTTTTTTTTTTTTGGGGGGGGGGGCCTAGTTACAGAAACACACAGATTACAGAAACAAAGACCTTGTTGCAAGACTTAATACAGAACTGCAACTCTGCAGTCATCTTTGATGACCATCAGCCTGACCATCTATAACTCTGGAGATCCCTCTCCAATCTTCCTTATTAAATATCTTATTTAAATTCCCTTATTGTGGACTGCAGTCAATACCCAGAAACTAGACTGGGTGTGGCAACTCCCTAATGTCCTCCAACTCTCAACTGGAATCTGGAATAGAGACATATTTACTCAACAGGGTTACCATGACCTCCCAGTTATCTCCCGAGATTATGGAAGGCATTTTCCACTAAGGCTTCTCTACAGAGAGGCTACAGAAATGCACTGGTTAAAAACCTTCACAAAACAGAAACATTTAACATATAGCTTCAAAAGGGAACTCCATCTAATTTAATTGGAAATTATATCTCACATCCCCTATGCATTCCCCTATATAAGAAAACACCTAGGCACTCTTTACTTTCAAGTAAATGTGTAACTGTAAGCCAAATCAAATTTTAAGTAAATTGTTCAATCACCACTATGAGATGGAAATTAGTTTCCTGAAATACCATTCTGTTTTAAGAGTACATTAATTTATCTGCTTAATATTTTGCAACGAACTAAACTATGCTAGTTGACTGTGGTCTGATTTTGCTGTTTCATTTTGTTTTCAATTATAACAACATCAGGAGATCTGGCATTTATCCACGGAAATGTGCCTTTCATCAATAAAACATTCTTCCATCAGTAAGACACCTGTAACAATTTAAGTCTTTTCAATATCCTAAATCCCAGTTAGACAAAATATATTAACACATAGTGACATTCAGAGCGTGAACACTGGCACTGTAGTTCGGTACTGTTATTAAAATACCTTGCTGAATTGGAAGGCCAGCAAGGAATATCCTTTATGATAAACGAAAACAAACAGTTTCTCCTGCTCTTTCACCAGATCTGTTTCAACTAAAGACAAGCACAAAATTAGAGTACTCTCTCCTTTTTCTCCCCTTTTTTTCCCCTCACTATTCATAAACTTATTCTAAGTAGCAGCATTGTATGCACGGCTGTACACAAAAAAACCTCATTAAAAAGGCTGTCTTATGTGAGCATTCCTCTGAAAGCTTAACTTCTGCCATTTTAGAAGTTTATATTAATGACTGCATTCCCTTACCAAGCACTAGTGGTTTTTTATTTCAATTAAAAGCACACATTCCTCCTTTTCGTTTTTGAAAACAGAGAAAGCTACTTTATTTTCAAATGTTTGATTTTTGTTCATGTCTAAAACCTAGTGGCTTCAATGTTAGTATTTGTTTTCATTCTGCTATTTATTTTCATTTCTTTGCATTTGCCTTATTAATTAACCATGGTCTAATGCATTAAATATAACACATTTCTGAGAATTGGAACTGTGAACATCACAGGATTGATATTCTTTTGTTTTTATATTGCTATAATAATAATTACTAGTACCATAAAGTTTAAGATCAATCCCAAAATCAGATTCTGGGTCTCCTTTCGTTGAATAGTTTAGGATGTACCAAGCCTGAAATTTTCACGTGGAATAAACAGATTAGAAATCAAAAGGTAATTTCTGTTCATTAGTGTAATACTTTTTAAAATACCAGAGATGAAGTACTGAAGAAAATGTTACAAATCACATGTAAATGCCCAAGGAAAACATGTAGACTTTTAGTAGCATTCAGGAAAATAAATATACAGTGAAATTTGGATAGAATTAGTGGCCATGTTGGCTATTAGCTACAACTAAAATATAATTTGGCATTATACTGATTTAGGATACCCATCTACTATTGTGAAGTTTTAAGGTGTACTTATACTATAAATATACAGTTCTGATGCCCTTACTTCTGCCTAGAGGTGAAAAAAAAAGGGGGGGGGGTTAACATGAAAGAAATCTTACATGTGATACAGAACCACCAACAAAAGCCCCTTTTTCTTAAAGTAAAAAATATTTGTCCATATAAACCTACCATGGTCCTTGCACTACATGTTCCAATTGTCACAGGTCCCTCAGAAAGAAAGCATTATAATCTTTGCAGTGCTAGTTCACCAAGACACCAGTACAGACTGTGCTTAGCTGATTACAGTTCTTTGAGGCTCAAAAAGGGTGCCACAATCGTATGAAACCAGGGCACGATGCCTGATGCCTGACACAATAGCTAAACCATGGTCATTTTATTCTGTTTCTCTACATCAAAGACATTTGCAGTTAATGTTGGGTCCCTCTTGCTGCCTTGTGTGGACTACAGCTCTATAATACTGGTAAATTTGTTACAGCAAACAGATAAGAGTATATAAAAAAAAAAAAACCAACAGATTTTTGCCTTTCCACTGTGCAATATTCTATTGCAGTATAACACACAGTAGCCAAATGAACCCTCCGTGGTTATTACCCACCTAATGTTGTAAAAATATTACTATGACATTTTGTCTGGTCGACCATCTTAAAGGTTAATTCTGTTTCCTATTTGAGATTTTCCTCTAGGTGAGTCATTCCATGCAGTTTCTATTTACTGATTCCAAACAACCTCCAAACTGTTTCATTGCTCACTCTCACTGTTAAGAACATATTGACTGGCTGCCTGCTCTGCTGTTTAATTCATTTATGCTGAGAGTCAAGCATGAAGACAGAATTTTAAATGTGACATTTGCAGGCTGTTGGGTCATTTGAAGCTCTGACAACACCAGGGAGTTCCTGACATACAAACTGGTCCTGATTTCCAATCTTCCATGTTCTGAACAAATCAGAGATTCTTCACGGAGGTGCAGATTTCAGTCAAAAGTTTTTAAATCCCTTGTGTTTACATCATGCAGAAAAGCTCTGTATACCTTTAGTTTTAAAATAAAGCTTATGTTTTCTTTAAGATAAAACCAGCACTGCATGCAACTCAACTGCTTAAAAGCACTGATTGACAAAGGTATTTGGAAAGATCTACAATAATAATTAATACTACTAGGATTTTGTAAGCAACTTTGACATTTAGTGGACTTTTCTTTATTCCTGTTGATCTTAAGCTTTATCTCACATTGTCTATCTGGCTACCACTGTCCTGACCAACATCAAGTCCCAGTTTTCAGGCTGGAAGTTTTCCTTATCTCAAGGCAGTGAATGGACTGTATCATTCTGTCTCCCATGATTAACTGTCGTTATTCCCCCCAACTTCCACGTCAATTTTTCAGAGTATACCTCATTACCTGTAAGATTCCATACTGCCAAGGTACCATTAGCAAAACAGTAATCTGACCTATTCAGTCCTGACTTAGGAAAACTATAGTTACCTGTCCCTGAAGCAGGACTTACATCTACAAAGTTAAAAAAGAATTGTATTTTTTTGAGAAAATTCCAAATGACTGCAACAGAGTAGGTCTTTTTGCTTTCTTTAAATCATCACCAAGAAGGGAGATGCTAAGTGTCAATATTCATGCTTTACAGTATATCACAAGTTTTATGTATGTTATTTGGCCATGAGTGTTTCTTCAAAACAGGCAGAGCCTGCTGTGGCTAGCAGCCAAGAATGAGAAGACATGCGAGTGCAGGCTGGGCATCTAATCTACCAGCAGGACAGATTGAGAATCAGACCTTGAACTACAGCCTGCTATTCAGTCCCAGTTCAGATGTCCACATCATTCCTCATTTGTTTACTTACATCAATGGAAGAGTATTGATTTTAAATAAAGACACAGTTAAAAGGCACAATCTAGGCAAAATCTCAATCTCTTTTTTTTTTTTTTTTATTGTGCAAAACAAAATCAAACAAAAAACTCCTTTGCAAAGCAGAAAGTATGAGGACACTGCTACAGTTAGAAATAGAAACAGTGGTAATTCAGAACTGTATTAGGAGGGGAGATTGTTTTCTCTACTCAACTCATCAGGACAACTATTCCTCAATAATGATTCTATACTTTGGTTGCTTTTTCAGGAAGGGGAATATTATTTAGGTCAAGATGCAAATTCAAAAAAATTAATGGATTTTTTTCTTTCATATCAGTAGACACACAACAGTTTTAACAGTAACCTCTGAAGTGTCACCTGTGTCATACAGCAAGCATATTTTCATTGCCATGTTAAGAATAAGACTTTTATAACTCAATAGTTCTCATCTGAACAAGATCATGTTGGTTTTACATACTTCCAGGATGAGGACACTGATTCTGTATGACCTAGAAAAGCAGAATTTATTACAAATTATCTTTATTCTCAAAGAAAATCCTTAAAATAGAAAGACATACCTGGTGTATTATCTGAGCTACAGGAAGTTGTTCAGCATATTTGAGTGGTTCTATTGCCAACTCATCCTTTGGAATCCTGGGAAGAAATGAAGTTAGTACAATGTTTACCAAGTTAAATTACTGAAATTTAAGAGTTTCAGGTACATTACTTTTAAATGTGTGGTATCTGGGAGATTATTTTGCTTAAGATGAAGAAAAGTGTATTTTAAGACCTTAACTGAATGTATTTCTTACAAAGTTGAGTGATAGAATAAATTTATAGTAAACAAATGTGTGTAACATTGTGGATTTTTTCCCTGACCAAAGCATACAAAACACAAATTTAGCAGCAGAAACTGAAGAATACCTTTAAATTTAGCTTTAGATGAACAAAGTGCTCGTGAAAGCTGGACTGAAATCCCCACAGGAAAAAAAGTCTTATGCGTTTACAAAGCAGATTCAGCACTGTTAACAATACAAGCTTCTTCACTCATTCCTGACAACATAATTCAAATATGACCATCTCAAAAGGCAAGAGGGATAAGAAGTTTCTTAAAAGAATATTTAAATTATAGTAAATTAATATGAAAGCATGTTTTAAACCCTTCAACCATACTGCTTTCTTCTACCAGAACTGCACAGCATGTGCTACATTTTCAAAGCATCATTCAAGATTTTCATCAGTCATTCCTCAATCTTTCTGAAGAGTTCTGAATGTAGGAATTTGAATACGTGACAAGAAATGAAGGGCCAGGGTGGGGGGGCGAGGGGGGAGGGGGAAGATCCCTACAAAAACAAGCCCTTTATAAAGTTAAATTAAAATTACTTTCAGACAAAAACTGTGCCCAAGACACTATTTTCCAGGTTCAAATGGAACCTACCTTATACCCATTTTAGTAAAAAAATGATACGTACTTGATGGGTTAATTTACCCGCACACTGGCTGTCAGTTAAGGGCCAGAAACTGCAGACAGACTCTGCACTGGGAGTCAACATGCTGTGATACAAGAGAGGACAATAAATGCACTTCTCTTGCCTTTTCAACTCCTGAATTCATGTTGTGGTTAAGAATGCTTTTAAGCTCCAAATAAGAGCCTGAATACCCAGAAATCTGTAATGAACAGAGTATTAGGAAGTATGAAAGTCCTACTGTATGAGAAATTCAAAAGCAGAGAACAAAAGGAACGTGGCAGTATTTCAAAGACCATAGTGACAGCCTGTCTAGAACTGCTTAATGTGCTTAAGAAAAACTAAGTAAGCAAGCTCTGAACTACTGAAGCTCATCTACTGAAACAGCTCATTTACTTATATGGTTTTTAGAAGTTTTGGTCTATTACGGTAACGATGAATTTGTACCCACAACATGAAATACACTGCTGTTACAGTCCAACACAACCATCAGAGCTCAGAGTGGGCTCCGCAGCTCCACTGCGGCGTGCAGAAGGAACCTTTCCATTCATTTCCTTTCTACCTTCTATCATTTCAAGAGTCCTGACTGGCAAACATACCCCTGTCTATTTAGCTACTCACAGTGTGAATTTGAGATGACTTCTGTTCTACTGGGAGCCCGTGAGCTGACACAACACCTTGATTTATGGATACCAGCCACATAAACTCATTTCTTAGTCACAGTTCTAGATATGAAACCACTGTACAAAGAACAAAATACTCATCAATATCTTGTTCACTTATCTCTACAGTCTTTACAGGGACACTGCAAACCTGGGAAAAAAACCCTGGCATCTCAAATCCCAAAATTAAATACTTGAAGCTGCAACTAACAGCTACAATTACTATAAACTGAATGTTAGCAGGGAGGGAAAAAAAAAGAGAGAAGAAAAAAAAAAAAAAAGGCTTGCCTGTTCTCTCAAGGACTTTGTACATTTGGCAATGTTTTCTGTCTAGACAGAATCAGCATTCCCTTGCATAGTCAAACACCCTCCTTGTCAAATGCGGGGGAAAAAAAAAAAAAAAAAGACTTTTCTTCAAATGTCAAAGGATTAAAAAAGAGAGAAAAATTATCAAGATAATTTTAAGCCTCAGGAAGCTTTACTAAAAAGATTGGGAGGGGAGAATGGTATAAACCTGTATTTTAAAGTAATTAGATTTAAATTGAAATTAGGCTGATAGGAGCCTTTCAGCATCAAGAAACACTGTTTTTTTAGTTTCTTCTAATTTACTTTCTGAAAATAAACTTAACTACACTACATTTTATATATATAAATTATAAGATATAGATTAAATAGGCACACATTACAATACATATACATGTCTATATATATGTACCCACACTATGATACATGCATGCATACATGTATTTTGTAAGGAAAGTTCAGAACTGTTCTCTCAAATTTTTTTCTTAAATGCCATGAACTTCTTGTGTATGTACTCAGTGATGTACTAGCTGTCAAGTCTACAAAAGAGAGTTTTGATTCTTCTCTCCTCCAGATAAGTCTTCCCAAATGGATGAGCATGTATCTCAATCTTTAATATTAAACTGCATAAATTAAAGCACTGAAGCTAAAAATCCTTGACAAAAAAGCTGTATGAAATATTGCCCAACTATATCCTCTACCTGGAGCAGCAAGTCATTAAATTGAGCTAGCAGGTATGATAAAGCAGTGTATCAATACACTTTGGGCATTTGAGGCTACTAAATAAAGTGCAAGAATAACTCACAGTAACTGATCTTTGCAAATCTGACAATAATAGTGTAGTCTTCATTATTAGGATACTGCTGTGCTATCATATAAAGCCATTGCATGGCATTTTGTCAAGTGAAAGAACATACCACCTCCTTCTAGCACCATACGCCCAGATCCATCTAACAAAAATTAACTGTGAGAAGGATATGCAGATTATTGAGCCAACCTAAAACATCAGCAAGTTCTTACTGACAATGACTGATTTTTTTTTCCTAAATTCATAAGCATATATATGGCTTCACAAAGGTTTTCCTGAACACTTTGTTCCCAGCTCTTTTCTCTTCTTTGATCAACTATCAGAGTATTTCAACACATATTTTTCTAGGGTTATTCTCATCCACTTCTACTCACAGTTCTGACCAAGAGTCAGATATGAACTGTTATTATTGTCATTGTTCATAAACAATTAGTTTGGAAAATGCTTCAAATGCTTCAAAAACTCCAGCATGGAAAGTTCTAGCAGTATAACTATGTCAGTTAGCAATACCACTTTCAGTATTCATTTTAACAGATACCAGCAATATAAACTCCCTGGAAGAGAATTACACTGCTATGAAGGCTCCATAGATTTAACCTTCATTTCTTAGAGCAAGTACCAGTTTACTGGTCTAAACATTTGTATAATAGGTATAAGGCAACTTCTTCTAAGTTTCTTTTTGCTTCTTTTATCTCACCAACAAAACCTGTTGTGCAGTCATTCTTTCTCAGGAAGGTGAAAACTGGATGATGCAACAAGCAATTGCAATCTTATAAGCAGCACGGAGGATGAAACACTGCATACAAAAAGCTTCTGTGAAACAGCATCCATCATGAAAGCTCCAAGAACAGGAGCAAAATCAAGACTTGTCTGTCCTGAGAAAAGGTCAGAATCAGCTATTGCTATTGGAGCCTAAAATCCTCTGCAAGCGGGCACAGAGACTATATTTTAAATAGTCTTTTAAATAAGAACAGACAACTTGCTGCCAGTAAGATGAAGCAACATGACGTAGCTCACAACTATATGGCTGAATTCTCTCCCCCAAAGTAGCAGCTGCACCCAAAACTGGCTACTCTAGGCACGTGTTATGCCCTGAACCATGTGCCAACATTGTCCAGGAGAGTGCTAGCTGTCATGAGCCAAAACAGTATCAGGGACTGTGCTAAAAATTAAACATCACACATGACTGCAAGACAGTAGTACATCAGTCTGTCTAATTTACAAACACAGAAGCAGCTTCATAGTTTGTCTTAAAGAAAATGACATTGCTTAGCTTGGTCAGTTTTGCAAGTGGATCAAAGAAAAGCCACAATCAGGGCAGTTAGTACTGAGGAGAAAGAAACTGCTGCAAAACTGCTACTTCATTTTACACTAGCCCTAAGATTAGCAGCCCACTAACACTGGGTCTCCTAGACTGGCAGAATTACCTGTAAAAGGTAATCCTCTTCTAAAAAGCATAAGGGATAGGAAGGCCATGACTAGAGAGGAGATAACGGTCAACACAGAAGAGGATATCCTACTTCCTCCTCTTTTTCAGGGTGGAAGAAGACAAAAGGTCAGGAGAAAGATCATCTCCGCTACAATCATCCTGACCTTGCCGCCTCCTCTCACAGAGGGACACAAGTAAATTGGTTACTACCCTCCTTCCAGAGATAACTTCCATATGCCTGGGGTGGCATTCACTTTTGCCCAAAAACCTGCTATGTCAGGGGGATTAAAAAAACAAAACAAAAAAACCTCAGTTGATGGAATTCATGCTCAAATCACATGTGCCAACTTGAGGCTTTAATTTCACAAACTTAGTTGGCCTCACTGTTTAGTTCATTTATATCTGACACTTAAACCTTTACAAAATTCTTGTACATTTAATTTCTTTCAAAACAATTCTATTACAAAAACAAAAGTCATTCTTCATGAATTAATTTTCCAGTAAGAAATGGTCCTTTCTGTCTCAATTGAGCGTGACAGCAGAGTGCTGCCAACAGTGCCAAAGCAAGCTAACACAGTGGCATATCAGCATATATGGTATCACGCCTGACAGCTGGTAATGCAAAGCATAAGGAGATCTTGATTTTCAGGGAGAAGACTAGAAACATACATAAAATCAGAAGAGAAGTGGGAAGCAGTAAGAGATAGCAGAAGAGGAAGATCTTTAAAAATTCAATTTAAAAGTTATTTTTATACTGCCACTGTGACTGCTCTTAGATGAAGGCAAGTAAGCATGAAACAGAAACTGCGGAAAGTGAATCTAAATCCAGTAAAATGTGTCAAGATATTTAGTGAAAAATCTTATTTGTTATTTATATTTGCATGCTCAGTGTTACGGGGAAAATCCTGAGAGAGTCAATATGTGCTAAAGAAAATTAAATCCCTAGCACCAAGAGGTGGCACATTTTGCCACAACTGCTAATCCAGTCTACAATCTGCTACACAGAATAGCTACAGAGGCTTTAGGGCAGAGATATATTTTCTCATGCAAGTATTACAAAAACTACAGGAAAAAAAGAGCAGCATGTGATCACTAACTGGCTTGCTCATGGCAGACAGAGGCTGTTAAGAGACTTCAAGAGAGAAAAAATTCTAGATAACAGGACAAGCCATAAAACCTGGCTCGCTGGACAAATATAAACATTCACTAATTATGAGGCAACAGGACATACCCAATATTCCTTCCTTCCTTCCTATCCAGTCTCTATATTTGATGGTTTGGACAGCTCACACATTCTTTCATGCATATGACCTATGCATAGGTAATACTGCACCTCTTTGAAACTATTGTTTCTATTAAGTTGTAATAGATAATTAACCACCTCTTGTGGAAACTACACAAAATCAAAGTCAGAGTGCGAACAGGGTAAAGAAGAGGATATCAGAGACAAAAACACATTCCAGATAAAGAGGTTGGGGTTTACCTTCTGAATTTGCTGTAGATGTAAAAGATTTGCACTGCTCCTAAATGCAGCCTGGTTTGTTTAACAGGTAACTTCTCAATAGTAGGAATAAACACACTGGAAAAGACTGACTCACTTCCAGAAGTGGCTCAAAAGCAGGAATACTGAAACTGATCAGACAGTCAGGATGTGACCAAAGGATCCAAACAACACAGCAGTGGTCTAAATGAGACACCCCAAACTGAAAGGTTGAAATTACTAATCTAAACCTGTGTATAGCACTGATAGCTTTATTGACTGTAAATACATAAACACGCTTGCATCTGGTAATAAAAAGAAAACAAAATGCCAGAGCTTTATGCACCACATCAGAAAAAGTTATTAGGTTTCCTATTAAAGAGAGACTGAAATGGGCTATGTCGGGTTTGAGTGACTAGTTTTTAAAACTGGCTATTGAGAAATTTATCTACCATATCCATACCACAGAGGATTAAGAATTAGACATTGGATTAACGCCAGGTACTTGATCTATATGCTAAATCCTAACCACACATATTTAAGAGTAGGGTATGTTTTAAACAACAGAAGCACTAATGTACATGGAAAATGCAAATGATTGAAAAGGCGAGATCGTGGTTAACTCTGCTCTTCCCCAAAAACTGTGCTAATCAATCTTTTTTAATCTTTTTAAGGGACTGCAAGATTTGCCTACAAGTATGTTTACCACATGGATAGTCACAAAGAAGAGAAGCAAACACTTGAGAGTATAATCATTCCAGGGAATTTCCTCACAATGTCTCTGTCTCGGCATCAGTTTCTTCAGTTACAGGGTCAAAACAAATCTTTTGGCTACTTAAAAAAATCATTTATTGTATACTTTGTTGCCGTAATCTTTGCTCAGGTGAGTGTGCATTTCCCCATCTAAAAGCCTGATAATACCTAATAATGCAAACAACTTCATTCACTACCACAGTACTGAGCTTTGGTAAGCTAGAGAGCTGGCAGCTTACCTTGGGTGACCTTGCAGGACTGTCTAGCAGAATGCTAATGTGCATCTTTTGCAGTTCATTGCTGTGGAGGCTGAAAGTCATGTCTTTGAATGGGTAAGTGAATAGTGCATATTCAAAGATGAGGAGAGGAGGGAGCTATGTCTACAGTGGAAATATGTAGGCATCTCACAAGTACAGCCAAGCACATCAATATTCTTTGGTCCACAAATGCACTGACCTCCACTTCATGATGCTTGCAGAACTTAACACAGCAGGTTGCATACTATCAAAGATGGCTTAAAAAGAAGACTGCACAAAAATGAACAATACAACATGGAGATGAAGGAAAAGAGTAAGTTGAAGGCAAAAATTATCTCTGATGAAATAAAAAACTAAATCAATGTTAGACACAATCAGATTTATAATTATCTGTAGAAGGAAGCTACTGACTTGCATTGAAAAGAAAAAATATTTTACTTAATTGTGCTGGCCTTTACAGAGAGATATTCCTGTAGAATAAAGCAGTAAAGCATCTTATGGTTTAGAAATGCAAAATAGTTTCTGTATTCTGTTCATTAATTTTCAAATAAATGTGAGAGATTGACACAAACTAGTTGTACAAACTTAGTTCTGGAGTTTAAAAAACTACCTTGTCTCTAAATGCACAGTGACTTCTGCTGGACATGATCATAAAGAGGTCTACTGGTGTTCCCAGACTCTGACAGACACATTGAGTTATAATCTGTTGCTTCATAAACTGAATAAAACTAGACTGTAACAAATGTTTCCTTTGCCTTTCTGTGATCCATTCATAATTTCTTATGTAAAGAATTTCAAGTGATTAACCTTTGTCAAGCCACATATTCTTAACCATCCCAAGATCCTAAAAAGAGGTAATAGAACTCCATAATGTGTTTTAACACAGGTTGACCAATATTGTCTCTCTGCTTTTTTCTTTTATCAAAATATGTTTAGTTGCTGAAGGGACTCTCTGTTCTTCCTGCTCCTATTTTTATACTTAGGCAAGACACAGGAAAGGAATTAAAAAGAATATTAGCTTAAGTAAGCAGAACTGATTTTGCTGCTACTGGAAAACACATGACCTGTACAACTTCATTTTGTTATCTCAAATAATCCACATTTTAGGTAAATTAGAAAATCTCTTTTGAATTAGTTTAAACTTCAACATGATGATGCTGCTGAAGCACAAAATGCTAATAAAAAAAAAGGAGATAAAAAAGTCAGCTAAGTCTCTCTATCATAAAAAATCACCATTGGAGTCCACAGCAAAAAGGAGGTACTCATTGCTTAATGTTAATTCATTCTCACAGCAGGTAGAGTTTTGGAGCAAAAAAAAGAGAACAAGTGCCTCCGACAAATTTCCCAAACTTGGGACAAGTCCAGCAATATCAGAAGAGCTTTTACTGATGGTCCAAACCAGTCAAAAAAGAACATCGCCAGTTCTGAAGCCCCCAACAAAAGAAAGACATGGACCTGTTAGAATGAGTCCAGAGGAGGCCACGAGGATGATCCGAGAGCTGAAGCACCTCTCCTATGAGGACAGGCTGAGAGAGTTGGGGCTGTTCAGCCTGGAAAAGAGAAGGCTCCGGGGAGATCTTATAGTGGCCTTCCAGTCCCTGAAGGGGCTACAGGAAAGCTTGGGAGAGGCTTTTTACAAAGGCAGGTAGCGACAGAACAAGGGGCAATGGCTTCAAACTGGAAGAGGGGAGGTTTAGATTAGATATTAGGAAGAAATTCTTTGCTCTGAAGGTGGTGAGACACTGGCCCAGGTTGCCCAGAGAAGCTGTGGCTGCTCCTCCCTGGAAGTGTTCAAGGCCAGGTTGGATGAGGCTTTGAGCAACCTGGTGTAGTGAAAGGTGTCCCTGCTGATGGCAGGGGGGTTGGAACTAGATGATCTTTAAGGTCCCTTCTAACCTCAACCATTCTATGATTCTATGACTAGTAGTTTGGAAACCCATGACTGGATTTCACAGAAATTTTAAAGAAAAAAAAAATCAAACCCTCTGCTCTCACCACATCACACATGCAGTTTAAATACTCCTACCAATATATATTAGAATTATACTTTCAGCTGGATAAATCAAGCTTGCTTACTTTTCATAACTGAAAGTTTATCAGCAGTGCCTAATCTTTATGTAGACCAATCCAACACCACCTGCCAGTGCACAGAAAGGAAGAAAAATCAGCAGGTTTTTTCAGCAGGAAGATGTTTCTAAAACAAAGAATGAACATGGGAATGTGCCAGGATAGCATTTACATTATTTAGTGGCCACAATTAGTCTTTACAGTGAAGTTCATATTTTGTTTAACACCACTGTTCCTTCCCGCATATGTTCAAATTAAGCAAGGTATCTGCATTTATTTATATTGTTGCACTTTTCAACAAGGACCTTCTAAAACCCCTCTAATACACACAATTTAAGTCCCAGTATTTCTACACCTACGGTACATATTTCTATTTTTTCAGTCCATGAGTCACGTAATGTACCATCCAGCTCTAATTTCTCATGAGACTGCTTAGTTCACTACAAGAATCTGTCAAAGCAGCAGTGGCAACATCTTTTCTCTACCCAACACAATCCTCAGACCTTCTACCTTACCCCCTCCATTTCTAGCTTCCTACTTCACTTTTTTGGCCCCTTTACTCCAATTAATCAATGTAGATACCTACAAAGAATTACAGAAATGTTTCTAAGGGACTTTGGAAATCATCTGGTTCAACCTCCCAACAGCAGATCAGGTCAGCCGTGGCTTTGTCTAGCTCAGTCTTCAAAACCTCCATAACCTCCTTGTGTAACATGCTCTAGTGCTACTTTACCTTCTCTGCAAAAACATATCTCCTCATATACAACCTGAGTCTCCCAAGCTACAACCTACAGCCAATGCCCCTTGTTACCAAAATAAGAGTTTACCTGAACCACCTCCATAACTGCATTTCAAACAGTTGCAGCCAGCTGCATTAAATTTCCTATCTTTTCAAGGCTAAGCAAGCCCAAGTCTTTCAACCAGCTCTCACAGGTTGTGTGCTCTAGGCCCTGAACATCTTGGCAACCCCTCTCCACTGTCTCAGCATCTTTCTCGAAGGGGAAGGCCAATTCAGACACAGTATTTAAGATGGGGCTTAATCAGCATCAAAAAGAAATAATAACAATATTGCTCAATCTGCTTATCATATTCTTCCTCATGTAGCTCAGTAGGCAGCTTGCCTTATTGATGATGGCACTCTGGTTTTTTGTATTCAACTTGGTGTTCACCACTGCCTCCAGATCCCTTACAGCAGGGCTGCTAACCAGCCTGTCAGCTTCCAGCCTCTACTGATATGAAATAACAAGAAAAGGCACCAAATTAACTTATTTCTACAAGTGTATAAAAGAACATATATTGGTACCAATAACAGACCCAGGTTTTCTTGAAAGAAACATGCTATATACTGGGCACTCAGAAAATTCATCATAAAAATTATAGTTCCAGGCTTTTGAGATATGGTTTACTGTGCAATCAAGTGTCCCTTGAACACCAGATGTTGCATGTGATCTTTTTGGATACAACATGATCAGTAACACATTTCCATAAAGCAGACAATCAAGATATACCAAGAACTGCAAAACATCATACCACAGAACCTGACCAACTGTTTTCCCTTCCTGCACCAGTACTGTTCCTCTCTATAGCCAACTCTTGAAGAGTCCTAAGAGTGGCCATGGCAGACAAAAATGAGTAGCACTCCAATCAGCTAGCAGTAAACACTTTAGATCTTCTGTCAATGCATGCACCTATGTATCATTATATTGCTAAGTACATTAGGAAAGCTTTTCTTCACAGAATGTGTACAGAATGTATGCAGCTCTTAAGCTTTTTATCACTCATCTTCTGGACTGTGATTTTCTGTTATTTAAAGATGGCCTGTGCACTTTTTTGTCTGGATTTTTGTTTTGTTTGTTCTTGTTAATGGCAGATGAAACCTCAAGTTCAAATACATACACTTAGCTAGATTATATTCTCTAAGGCCAAGGTACTGCAGGTTACCAAGTCTGCTGATGTTGAACAATGAATCCATTAATGTTTGACCCTGCAAAGCAATCATCCTTTTTCCTCATATTGGTATTTTATGGGCCGCCTTTCTGTTCTCACTTATTTAATAGTATCAGGACCAGAAAGGACTCATCTCCTGTCTATCACAGACCACTGCATATTAACCAGAATGCCCTATATTAAGTTTGGTAACTTTACAGCCTTTAAGCCTGAATTATTTTAGTGGTTTGCTCCCAGAAACAAAAGCAGTGGCAGCAAGTTACACTTTTCCTGGGTCAAGTACACAGCACACCGCTTGCCAACCTCTGGACAAACACACAAACTTGGGAATTCCCCTGCCTACCCAGGCGAGCCACTATGTCTGAAGTCTGTGGGACAGAGAAAGTGACACTATCTTCTCCCACTCAATTCAATGCTGTAGTTGTTCCAGCATCTGTCAGCTATACCTGTACAAAACATAAAGGTGGATTTGCAAGTTATTCCTGGCTGCAAATCTGGCTGGACAAGTCAGACTTCTAATGTTCCAAGGTGATTTCTAATCCAAATACTTGACATGAAATCTGGGATCTCAGACACCTGCCAAGTCCAGATTTCTGATTACTTCACCCTCTTCTTGCTGGGAAGGTACAGATGCACTAGCTTGGAGCATGCCACAAGCTATCATCTCCCTTTCCCTCTGCAGTCTCCAAGGGACAAGGCTAAAGCAGGAACAGAGGCAGCTCTGAGGGCTACAGGCGTGTCCCTCCCCATCTTGCCTTCTCAGTTACTTTAAATTCCCTTTAGTGTTTTATTTACCATGCTGCAAGAGTAAAGAGATAAACCAATTTAACAAAAAAACCCAAGCTTTTTTTACAAAGTTTCCATTTATTTCTATACCTATGTTGATATGAACTCTGCAACATCTTATTCATCAACATGGTAAAGCTAAGAAGTGTTTAAGCAATCATCAAAGATCTTCTTTATAATGTGATAAAGCAAAAGCTACTTCTATGAAATGTTAAGCTCCTAAAAAATTTAGTACATTTTTCAAGAACACCTACATGGGTTGGACCTTCCCCACAGTCAAAATAATTATTATGCTAACAAAAATGTCTAACAAAGACCAATATTAAATAGTTAGTTTTGAAAATGGGACTTTAACTTTTAAAATTAAACCTTCAGTATTCAGTCAGAACATGCTCAAACCTGACCATGACTTTCTAAGACTATCTTATGGCAGTAGAGCATATACATTAAATGGGTTGATCTGGTTTTACTTTCCAAAACAAAACACAAAAAAAAAAAATCCATTTCACTTTTTTGTCAGAGGATTGTTCATGTTATTTTTTTAAACAAATGTAAGGTTTCACATAAAAATGTTTTGCAATTTTAACTAAGATTGAAGCCCTAGCGTTATTAATCTAATCTCAGTCTTTATCTAATTCCAATGGTAGGTTCTTCCATTATTTAAGAGGAACTTCCTGCAAATGTTTACAATCTACAGAACATTGCATTAGTAAATCTGAATGTTAAGCATACATTATCAGTAGACACTACCAGCAAGACACTGTGTAAAGCAGAAAATATCACAATGCCAATTTGTCACTCAGCTTTTAGAACTTCAGGCTGTCAATACATCTTACATAAAAGAACAAAATCTCCAATGCTGCTGAGATCCTTCACAATCCTATATACAAATACATATGCATCTGTGTGTATACACATATACATAAAAGGAAACTATGAAACAAAGCCAAGAATTAAAAGTTTCTTGGTCCATTTAGTACAGATAATGAGGCTAGATTTGTATTTCACCACCTGCATATGGAATAACAAACAGTTATAGAAACAATAAAACAACTCCAAATGCATGGTAATATGCTCAAGAAAAAAACTCAAAGTGGGGGAAGCACAAAGATATGTAACAGCCAAAAGAAGATTTCTTTCTATAAAATTTATATGCTACATATTATCAAATACATGAGGTCTAGTGAAGAGTTTACATTCTGTCCTGCACCTTTTAACTTTATATTTTAAATGTTTTGTGGAAAACCATCCCGTTTCTCTCCTGTTTTCATAAATGTTCAACATATCTGTCAGCAAAATTGTTGGAGTGCTTTGAATGTAAGCACCATGGTGGCAGGTGTGTCTCTTTCTTGTATATGTTCATTGCTCAGCTACAGCAGATCCTCATTCATGAGTGGGACTCCCACACACTACTGCAATAGAAGTAACCAAAACAATAGGCACCGATTTTTTTCAGCAGGTATATAAAAGTATTTTAATATACATACTGTGAAGCTCTTCTACTTGCATTATCATAAATTCTATTCTGGATTTGGAGTTAATGATAACCAAAAGTGTATGATGGCAATCGAGTATGCTGGTCCTCTACCCAAGGAAACTAAGAAAAAAAAAAAGTATTTTCTTTATACATTTTAAATCTAATATCTCTGCAGCAATTTTTCTATGTCTACCCTATATAGGCTATACAATCTAACAAAATCTTATTGTAAAACTTGCAGTATGTGTTGATTATTTGTGGCTAGTATATGTATTCTTTATGGCTGCTCATCAAGTGAAATTTCATGGGCACAATCTTTTTATATTTTAATGTTTCCCTGCCTTATCACCTTAAAAAAAAACCCAAAACAAAACCAAAAACCCCCAAAATTGCTTCTGCTGCATTTATCAAGACTAGAATGAATGCAGCGAACACACCCATTCCTACTGATGAATACATAAGTCACTTTGAAACGAAAAATTTCCATTTCAGTAAATATACTGCACTGTAAAGTAGTGAACTTTCACTACAGAGCTGCTTAGTGACTGCAGTTATTGTCATATTACAGAGTCCTGGACTGAAAAGAGGTAATATGGTATTTACTGACACACTGTATTCATTGAGAGAGAAAGGCCTGAAAGACAGATACAGTGGGGGAAACAGCAATAAGAACACCACTTGCTATCTCAAGCTGACTGCTAAGCAGCCGACATCATCTTCACTGCAGCACTTGCCCTTTAGCACAAGCAGGGGTTTCCTCAGTACCACGGCAGAAGCACAATGCCATCACCTTCTCAGAAGAGTTGGCAGCCTGGGGTCTGCTGGGAAGCCATACAAACTCTGGTAAAATATTATTTATGACAAGAAAATGACAGTGCTGATGGCTCTCTGTAAGTGGAAGACCCCAGGAATTTCTACTCATCCCAAGAATATGGGGGTTTTTGTTACTGAAATACTTTTGCTACTGATCTTACAGCTATAAAAAGATGTCGACCACTATCATCCAGTGCATCTTCAGTAAAACCATCATTATGCAAAATGTCTTTTCAGCAGGGAGGAAGAGGAGGAAAAGAAAAAAACAGTTAAAAATGAGCTATTGAGAGATTATATAGTCTGGATTCAAGATAATGGTATAGCCAGTGCAACACAAACTGATAATGTTATATATATTATACTCATCTCCAGGAGAACAATGAAGGAGTGTTTCCAGGTTTAGGTTTTTATTTTGTGAATTTCTGGTGGTTGGTGGGGTTTTTTGTTTGTTTGTTTTTAAACAAAACATAATAGAATTACTGGTCTATTAGACATACTACATTAACCCTTTAAGACCAACCACATACATTATATTTCAAACATTATTTTCTACTAGAACCTTATTCACTCCACTTCCATCAGGACAGTAAATTGACAGTATGCTATTGTAAATTACTGTTTGAAATCTATTTTTCTCATAAACAAATAGTTTTAATTGTATACACACAATACAGCTGTAACGGTAAGGAAATCCAAAGTGAAACTGCCAGAGGATAAACTGCAACAACAGACATCCTGAGAGAGAATTCTCCAAGCAGGTAAGTCTGAAAATGCCTCAGTAAGCCCCTAGGAAGGATATTATTTCACAACAGCCACTTCTGATAGCACAGTGAAACACAGTGGAAGTCCTCTGTGAGCCACTACTCCAGCTGTGTATGAATATAGCATTGTGACATCAGCCCACACTATAGGAAAGGCAAATATGCAAGTCTAAGCCAAAACCAGAATGCACTTTTTATCTTGCATGTGGAAAGAGTAGTCTAAGACAGAGTTAAATGTTAAAGTATAATAACTATTATACAAAATAAATTAAAAAACAAAGACTATATTTTAATTTAGTGAAAGACACCCTTTCCCCAAATTTATGTCTCTGGAGGGAAGTATTTTGCAAGGTGATTTATTTGCTTGCACCACCTAGTGGGGTTTGGCTTCATCTACCAAAATAGAGCTGAGTTGTGTTCCTGTCTTGTGACATTAGTGACAGACCACATTTCCTCACAACATGCTTAATGTTTCAAGACCGCACAACCCATTAACAGCACTACACTTCTAAGTTTCCACACATCTATAAAAACATAGCACAAGGAAATGCTAGAAAGCAATACCTATATTGCTTTTTTTAACTTCTGCAGGAATTTACAGAGATGTCATAGAAAACTGTTTCACAACGTAATGTTTATGAGTTTCTAATTTGAAGCACATGTCAACAGTACCTTGTCAGAGTGTAACACACATAATCTCAACAGTGTTAACAGACTGTGTTATGTGATAACAAGGCTACACACTGAGACTTGGAAGATTTCTACAGGACTTTTGTATCGAACCTCTGGCAGAGGTAGGCATACGGCACAAAGGGCTCTGTCTGCAGGAAAGAGGGCTCATCAGGGAGCAGCAATCACCTGTGCTAAAGCTGAACTGCAGCAAGAACAAACATCTACACTGCCTTTGTCATTATGGTTCCTGGTTGTCTCACCCCAGTTTGTGCTTCTAAGCTGGCTGCTCTATACTGCACTGCCCCAGCACAGAATTGTACTACGTGAAGCCCAGCCACACTGGAAAAGTTCTTTTCTTAGGTCAAACCCCAACCTGATAACAAGTAAGAATTGATTAAATACACCATATAGGACTTGTATTTAAACACTGAACTGATCCAGAATATATTTTTCTCAGAGTTATTCCTAAGGAAAAATTCACAAACTGTAGTAACAAGTCTGTTGCATTTAATCTGCATTTAATCATGCTATAGAGGCACTACATAATGTTTCCTAGATGAGGCAAATAAACAAGACATCAGTGACAAAGTGCTTCTAGATCTCCCCCTAATGTTTCCAGAGTAGGAACCCTAAGCATTTACAGAAATTGACACCATCTTCCCTTTTTTTTTTTTTTTTTCAGTTTCAATTCTCACTTCAATATAGACATATATTTGTAACTGATACAATATCAGAGTAGAAAAAAAATACTATGCCCAATTTACAATAAGGAACTTGTCAAAAAGGCTTCCTTTGTATTCACAGGAAGACTTTGGGGAATAATCCAAAACTTTTTACCCTTCTATAAACTTACAGATGAGAGAAGAGGAGACAAAAACATTTTCATTTCACAGTGGTTTACAAAATAACCAAAATCTGTTTATTCAAAAACAAAACCTTTTTTCCCCAGAAGAAACAGACACTAGTAACAACTGCACTGACATGTATGCAAAGCCCCAGGCTACAGTACTGTCTAGGACAGTTAAGTACTATTTACTGCTGTAAGAAAGAATCCCATTCTAACAATATCAGAGGATAACTGTGCCGAAACCAAGCAGACACCAACACAGTCCTTTGAAGAGAAGGCAAGAAGTGAGTCAGAATATACTTCAAAGAAAGGATAAAGTGTTTTTTGTTTCTCTTTTTGTACTCAAACTTTTAGATTGTTTCAATACTCATAAAAAGCACTCTTTCAGGAAAAAACATTGAAGTGCATTTTTCATAGTCTTCTTATTTGCTTAAGGTTCCAACATGGACCATTTCATTCTATGAGGACTATGATCAGATTTAAGACTTAATAGCTGTATAAGAAGTAGAAAAGAAACAATGCTTGCAATTTTATCCCATGAACATTTGATGTTCACCCACATAAAAATCCAATTCTGCACAATTGTGAAACAATATGTAGGCAAAACACTAGACTTCATACTGTCAAATGACTGCAGAATGCTAACTCCAGTCAAAAAGACAAAAAAGATTAAAAAGTGTCAAAGTTCAGCCTTTCAATTAATCACTGATAGCAGAACACAGGTTCAGATACAAAGGCACAGGCAACTGACTCTACACGTTATCTTACATAAACCCGTTAGGTAAGGACAACTCGCACCCCTAAACTTAACAATACTGCTCTTTCCTAGAATTTTGATGTCCAAGCATTTTAAAGCTGCCTTTGCCACTCCTGCACTGAAGAGTGTCAGTTGACCAAATGTACCATCCCATGAAGTACTCACAGGATTCCCACTGTGGGACCACACTTATTAGGAAGAATTTTGGTCATGTTTATACCAAGAAAAGCATTTTCAGAGCTTATTCCACCACACAGGTTAATACTGCAGTTACTCAGAAAACCATCTGCAAAGAAGAAAATGGGGGGGGGGGGGGAAAGAAAAAACCACAAAAACCCCCAAACCTCATAAAACTTTCACTCGTTTTTCACCAAATCCAAGAATATCTCTTTAACAGGGTCTAACAGACTTCAACGCTAAAACTCCTTTACTAATAATGGTCCTTATATTTTTATTTTAAAGACAATGTGCTGCTTATCAGTGATTTCCAAGTGATAAAAGCCAAGTATTAATCATACTTGCTTTAAATTTTCATTCTTATTTTTTAACACTTTATGAAACGGTCCTCATATTTTCTGTTACATTTCTCGTCTCTTTACTTAGCTTCTGCCTAAAGCTCTGGTGGTTGCCATGGTAACTTTGGCTTTTTTCCCCACTGTTCATGCAGGTTTTCATCAAACCCAATGACTTTTTTTAATCTTATCTGCTCTATAACAATAGTTCCTTGACCAAGGTGCTATATACTGTACCAGATTAAAATCCTGGTATTTCACAGTAGTAACTGTAAAAATGCTAAGTTTTGCTAAACTCCAAAAACTAGCAATTAAGTGGGGTTTTTTAGGGGTTTTGTTTATTAGTTTTTTAAATGTCTAAGTACATTTATTTCTTTCTTTTAATCTGAATATTATTCAGGTAAAATATACTAATTAACACACCAATACATTTAAGATAAAGCAATATTTAAAAACAGTAATGTCTAAGGAAAAAAGGCCTTGTGCAGTTACTTTTTTGGAAAGAAAATTCATCACTGTTGTTTCACATAGACTAAGCAGGACACAATTAAACAAAATGAGAACTGACTTATTTTCTGTACTACCACTGCAGAGTAACATCAATTCAAATCTCCCTGTCACAGAAAAAAATATTTCTGGTCACTTTAATAAAATATTTAAGATTAGCACATAGTCTGTCATCAAGTTGATCTACAACCTACAGAAAAACTGCACTGGCCAACAAACAGATTAAGTATGTACAAAGGCTTGAGCCATTTCCAAACACTCTTCACTAAGATTCTATTTTAAATCTATTTTTCCAACAATATTTAATTTTAGGGCTAAATTCTTCAATGCAGATTTGTTCTTGAAGTTTTGCTTTTCCCTGAATTAATGCAAACGAGGTGTTCTCTTGATATTTTCTACAGGACAATGTCATCTTTTTCAGCTCCAGATAGGAAGCATCTCTCATGAGTACTTACCACCTTACTTACAAAAATTAACTCAAGCAAAGGGATCCAGTCAGAACAAGCCGATTAAACAATTACATAAAATTCATCCAACATACAGGGCCAAGCATTAAAAACATAAATGAACACCAAGCTATTAGCAACAAACAGATTAACTACTTTACTCACTAAACAAGGTCCAAAAGTAGCATTCCTGGACTACAGTTTTACTTGATTATGGTTATCTGAATCTGTCCCATAACTTGACTCTGTAACACATACAGGTAGGACCCTGCTGGAGACAGTTTGGTCCAGTTCATTACAGTAGGCTATTGAAACAAAATTAATTCCCCTTTAATACTGTTGTCCTCTTAAGCAACATCAATACTAAGAGCAAAAAATAGAAAAGCTTTAAAAACTAGTAAAATTTCTATTTCATAGAATTTAACCCTGAGAATGATTTTGCATTAGCTTGTTTGGGGATGGGTTACATTCAATATCCATTTGACTCATCAATAATAATTCACCTTTTTGTCACATATTATGGATATAGAATTTTTCCTTAATTTCAGGTTTTATAACGAGAAACACATTATGTTTTTTGACTCAGGTTGACAACCAACATGTATATTGATGTTATTTCTGATTATATTGATTTCCTGATTCCCTCCTCTCTTATTACCTTTTTTTTTCCAATTCAGTTTGAAAAGAGCATATCTAAAAATTACTCTCTTATTTAACAAGGACAATTACCAGTGAGAATAAATAATCTACAATTTGCTTCATTTCATTTCAGCAATTTCATTTCTTTTCAAATTTCTGGTGAAGTTAGCTTTATTATATAATTATTATTTTGTACAATTCTGATTACATTTAGCAAAATAATCTGATTACTAGATGAGCACAGTAGGCACAAAATGCATTAATACATTAATTATTCCCTGTTTCAATTTATATTGCACTAGCTTTACTGAGACGTCAGTTTGCTACCACGTGTAGGTTGCATATTCATTTGGCACGTTAAAAGATGGTTGGATTTCCTCAGTAGGTGGGATTCCCTTTCTAATGATATCTGTATCAGCCATAGTTTCTACAGCTTTCTCTTATGCTCACAGCCAGATAGAGAAAACAGTTGCATAGCAATTAGGTTTGTTCCATAGCTGCATTTTATGATATAGTCACTGACATGCAAAACGAGCTTCCCCCCCTTGCTTTTTTTTCCAGTCTCAATGCGTCTTGTATAGGACTTCATTTTACATCCAGAGAAAGTAGAAAGAAACAGTTAGAAATCAGTAAGAAACAATTACCTAGGATATCTAAAAACTCAACTAAGTACCTCTTGGTGATGTACTAGCATAAATAAATTCCATGTCACACTACTAATCACTATTATTCTAAGGCATCTCTTGCATCTATTGTTATCAGCCATAAAACTCACATAATGTGTACATGAAATTCAATACAGCGATAATGATACTATTTTAAAAACTGCACTGTAATTTAAAATGCTTTATATTTAGTATAAGCTGAATTTAAGAACAGTCATAATTTGGCATATAATTACTAAATTACTCGTATACTCTCCCATGGTGTTAAATAAAAGATTATTTTTGCATAAAACCCTGACAGTGTAATACAATAAGAATTTTGTGACCAGTAATGGAAGCCCTCTGTTTGCAGAATACGTACACCACCAGTACATTTCCCCCCGCCCCCGCATCACTAAACTGGAAGCACATCCCTCTCCATAACCTTTCAACAGCCACCAGTGCTGCTGGCAGCATCCCCAAGAATGGCAACTAGGGAAGCTGTTTTCATGGTGCTTCTTAGATGTTTGCTCATTAGTAACTGAACAGACAAACACACATCACTTAAAATACAGCAATTATTACTATAAAATATTTAGGGTGACCACTGACATAAACCACCTTTGAATCTATGGCATGAAAAGTCTTCCTGCCACAGCTAGTGTAATACTTTCTCCCGGCCTTCCTAAATTACTTTACAAACCTACAGATTAATATGCAGTGTAATATTCTTTCAATAGTGCCATTAGATTCACAAACCACACAGAAATATTCTGTTCTAAAGACAGTTTTCCATCTAACCACATTTTTTGTGCACGTACACAGTTTCCAATCTTAAAACATTACAGCAGAGTGCAGTTTTATTCATTTTACAGATACATCATATATTTTTATAGAGACATTTGTAAAAGCTCCTAAGCATCTAATAAGATAGAAGTCAGCTCAGAATATTTTGTAATAAAGTACCTATTAGTAAAAACTGTATCAGAGGGAAACCACACACAAAGGAAAAAGGAACTAGGCCAGTCTACTTGACAGCTAAGGAAGAAACAGAGGTTATGTCCTCTATGGCTGAGATTTAGAGTCGTTTCACTTAGTGGCTGTTCTGCTCCAATTCCCCTGATAAAATTTAGACCTACAGCAAGAAGTCTTCATTCCTATTTTATTCTAGAGGGAAGTCATGGTTCAGACTCTTAAGTAACCAATAGTAAAAAAAAATACTAGTCAGTGGGGAACTATGAAGCTTAAATACTATGTTACAGTTAAATTGAGATAAACCTTACAGTAACTACAGGGTTCATTGTACTCTCACAAACTGAGTCATAAATTGCTAAATATGTAGAGATGCAACTTTTGTCCTACTATTTCAAACAGAAAAATACTACTGAAAGTTTAGAGCAGCTGAAAAATGCCTATGGCAACATGTCTCACTTGCAGGTAAAACAGGACCAGAAATCATCCAGGAATACAAGTAGCCTTTTCTGATGTTTTTATCTCATTCAAATTATTTAATACAATTACAATAGTATATGTACTATCCCACCTGTCAAATTTAAATAGCTACTGTGGAACTACAGGAAAAACATACTCTTATCTGCTTCTTTCACACCGTTTACACTTAAGTAATCTTTCTGATTGCATAGAAAATCTAACCATTCCTATTCTTCAGAGTGCTGTGCCGCTCAGGAGGAAATTCAGGTGTATAATCCGCGAGCCAGATTTGTCCCTAGTTTAGGAAAGCTTCTGCCAGCAGAATCATCACCCTGGACTGCAGTTCCAGGAAGGCAGCCATGGGGAAAACATATTGGCAGCAAGCAGCCCCAGCCCTCCTGTCCTTCTAAGAGCCCATATGGGGTCTGTGCAAACTGGAAAAGCAAGTCGTGCAGTCCAGCAGAACGCCTTCAGCCACTCTGGCTAGCGCATCCTGGCCACAGATTAACTCTGCCCTCTCCATGATACAGTGTCCTCAGCACGGAGCAGAAAGACCATCTGTTCTCTCCTTGCAGTTAATCTCCCTCCCAGCGAGGGCAGCAGGCTCTGCTACGCCAGCAGAGCACCAGTTAAACACACTAACAAACTACCTGGGACCAGCTACGGTATGGATGCGCAACATGGGATGTGCATTTTGGTGGCTTACTCTGATAACAAATTTGGCTTTTGTAAGCAAAACAAATGAGCTAAGCTTTGGCTTAAGGACATGCAATGTCCCAGGCCAGCAAAACCACTTTCAGTAAGGGTTAACTTGATGGAGGTACTCAGATTCCTAATGTTAAATCTGAATTCAAACTTTTTGCAAGTAAGTACAAAAGGCAGCCCACTTCTACAAGGTACCCTTCCACACACCTTCTGAAGCTGGATGAATCCAAATGGCTGTCATTCACCACTGAAAAACCAATCATCTGATAAACAGGTTTTTTAAATACTGAGGCAAGAAAAAGAGTGAAACCATACCACCAATTTAAAGATTATAATCTGTTGAAGATTATTCTGAAAGATTAGCAGAGTTTTTCCTTATCCTTCAGTGTGTCTAAAAATGTACCAATATTAGAAGTATTATTCAGTCTTTTCCTCCGCATCTGGTCCCTGCAGAACTGATTTTTTAAAAAATTTTTTACATAGCAATTACACAGAGAATTACACAGAAAATACCACTGTAAAATTAAAAATCCAGCAACAGAAGGCAGGAGGAAGCTGCAACATTGTTATTTTTCTCAGTTTCTGATCAACCATTCCCTTAGAACAAATTTGTTTGTCAGCTAGACTTCAGCCACAGGGTTTTTTTAACCAGTAAGAATAGGAACTTAAGTAAACTATCATATAATTCAAGTTGCTAAAGCAACTGTGAACACCAATACTCAATATTTATTCTTCCCTTCCGCACAGAAAAGGAAACCCTAGCTTCCACTGTGGTCTTGCCCTCCCTTGGGAACTACTGGATTGAACTATTCATGTCTGAACACTCGGCAGGGGTAGAAGGGAGGCACAGTCTGCTCCAAATTTGCTTCTAATCCTCACTCCTGCCAGTCACCAGAACGCTATTCAGGCAACACTGTGTTCTCACTAATTCCATATAGTATGTACAAAGTAAAAGTGGAATTCCCGAAACAATACTGGTGATTTCATTTTATATTTTTTGGAAGTCCAATTATTTGAACCATTCCCGCATCCATAAGAAACATAAATATAGTTTGTTTATATAAGAACCTAGTAATTTCAGTTTGCAATGAAAATATATTTGTTCCATTTATGATAGGAGAATATACTGCTTTCAGTGGTAATAAATTCTGGTGCTATATTACAAAATATGAACGTCTCTACACATATATGCACAGTAGGAACTTCCAGTTCATTTTGTGAAAGAGAAATCCTGCTTGTCTTAGTGTTCCAAGTTAGATCTGACCTCCATGCAGATGACTAAGGAGTTTTCAGGCTTTTTAGTTCTTTTTCAGCATTATGTAAAGTTGTTGCCAATTTAGTCTTTTTTTTTTTATCAGTAACTGGAACAACCGAGATGGGCTGTCACTATTCTATGAAAGCTCAACATCCATAGTTGCCACTATATTTCCTTGCAGCCCCACAAACCTCTAAATAGTAACTGCAGCCAACTGAGTCAAATTTGCTAGGATTCAAAAGACACTACAACATATTCAACCCCTGAATAGCTATTCCTCCACTCCCTTTGTATCCCACTTTTCTTTTCTACTTCAGAGTATGCAAAACACTCTATTGTGTTTCATTATTTTTTGTTTGTTTCTGCTGGTATTTACCAATACCAATCTTTAGTGCAATCATGGTCTCCTGCCTGCACAAATGCTAAATAAATCCCATTTTTAAGTTCTTTGTTTATAGGATTATTTTCTTTTCCTGAAAGATCAATCTTATCACACAGATAATATTCTGCTATCCTACACATTTCATACAATAATCTTAGCAGTAACTTGGACACTTTGGTAGATGTATTCAACATCTGTTATTTCCCCTCCCACAGTTCCTATAGATTTCTGATACCCCTGACCAAGCACATAAAACAATCTAATTTCATAAAATAGTACTAAACAGTGTTCAGCAAGCCATCTGTAAATCCACTTCTTTATTTGATCAGAATCATCTTTTGTAATCACCTCTAGTTTTCTTTCCGTCCTTTGATGCAATTGTGATTTCCTTGCTCTCCCGTTGCCAGAATTCACACTTGTCTATTCAAACAGCTAATGGATAGAAAAGAGATGCCTAGCAATAACACAGTGCTGCTTCTGGAGTTCAGCTCTTCTCCTCTCACAACTCACATTTCACTTTTTTGCTAAAGAACTAGGGGCCTTAGTATGCTCACTATGAAGAATAACTTCTCTGAGTGTAGCCTTCAGAAACAAGCAGTGCAGGGAAACATCTTACCATCTTCCAGACCATCATGCAGCTTATCAAAATCAACAATAGGGATTCAAGGGTTTGTATTTAAGTAATAAATTTAATAGCTCTATGACAAGAGCTTTGGTCCACCAAACACCTGACCTGAGTCTCAAGTCTCTCCTTTTGGGAGAGCTGGGAGATGCAGGTAGAGATTACTGTATGGTCTTTTAGCCATCAGTTATGTAAATGCATCGTGAAGGCAGAATGCCTCTTTCTCCCCCACAGCTTTGGACAAGACATGAATTTTCAGTGGCAGAAATCTGACCATCTGGAAGGTAATCCCTCAGGCACTCAAAAAACAAGTGTAAGCTTTTTCACAGTATCAAAACAGGGAAAGACTAAGAGCATTTGCATATGCCTTAATACCATATAAAAAAGAACCAGTAATGTTCCTTGAGCCCCAGAGTCTTAACAGTTATGTGCCCAGATTAATTCCTGGGGCATAAGGAATGCTAATATATGCTTGGCCACCAAATTCCAAAGACCTAACAGTCCCATAATCACTGCTTCAAGCTGCCTGTTTACCCTTTGACCCCAGTTTTTCTACCTGCTAGAAATTTTCTTCTTCATCACACAAAAAGTGTATCCTAACAAACATGAACAGCAGCTCTGGTACTTTTGACAGAAAGCAAATAATAGTAATAGAATTTTATTGAAATTATCATGCTATCTCAAAGTGATGAAAACATGCCAAAGTTACATGAAAATATTTCCTGCTCAGACTTATGCCAAGTGCTACAGCTTTGCACATGGTCTTCTGGAGCAGCAACATACAGTGCACAGCTACAGAAGTACCTCTAAGAACAGACATTAATTTGTATATAGCACCTGGACAGCAAAGCAAGAAGATCAAGCCAGGACCTCCATATAAAGAGCACTAGAAAGACCAACAAGCAGTTCAGGAGAACTATAGAGTAGAACTATAGAGCAGCCCACTCAACTGCAAAAATAATAGCAGGTAAAGATCAAACAACGCAGAAGAGGCGGAGAAGAAATTATTAGACAAAATAAGAATTCCACATAGGAAAGGTGTGAAAAGGAATGGGTAAACTAAAACAAAATCAAAAGCCTAGACCGAACATCCTACAATTTCTGGATAGTCTCAGCTACCTAGATGATGTTAAAATCTACTAGATTTACTTAAGACCTCCCCCTAAATCTGCCATGCAACAATTTTAGACATTACCTGTCCCTTACCTAATACTATGACATGCACAAGTCAATTGGCATTTGCAACTCACTTATGAAGAACATGTAGCTTCTGGACTTGATTCAAAAGCTGAAGTTAATAAAAATACTGCCATTGACTTGGATGTGCTTCACAGCACCTCTGCAGACCAAGAGGTTTGTTTCAATGTTAATGTCTATTAAAATTATACATAGGAATAACTATATGTAGGTTCAGCAAAGCAGTGTTCTATTGAAAACAACATTATATGATAGAAGCATAACCTGGTACTAATAGTCGAAGACTTCTCACAGTAGAAATGCAGGATACCACACAAAACGCCACTAAAAGTTGGAGGAAGAGGGAAAATAAATCATCCAAGACCAAAGAAAACCTGACTCAAGAGCTGTAGTTTTCTAACAAAACTTTTTTTTTAAAACAAAAAACAAAAGTCTGTCAAAAAGCATGGTCAAAAAAAATCCCTTTCAAATGAACAAATAATATATTGTTCAAACAGGAACTATAATTACCAAGCATAACACTGTAATGTACTTAAAGACTTCCCAACACAATTTATACCTGCAGTTCCTTTTGACACTGTCAGTCATCCTTATTTATTTTTATACTGTTGGTATACTGGTGAAATTGTACCCTCCTATATAATTTTTCCTACTACAACCTTCATATTAATTTTAGTTGCATTACCTTGAAAAGTTCTTCACACTCACAGGTATAGGAGTGTGTGCACATGTACACTGATCTAGCTTTAGGCAAGCACAGAAAAAACAAATATTTTTACATAATACTTTACGAAGTATAGCAATAATATTTAACAGCAAGCATTAGTTCACTCATCTTTTTTTAATTACTTGTAGGCTATTAAAACACACATTGACCAAAAAAGTCCACACTTAAAAATTTATTATAATGGCAAGACATTAGAGGAAAATACACTACATGTGTAACTTCTCAGCATGTTTCATGAAAAAAAACTACAAAATCCATCAGAAGATGCCTACAAGAAATACACTGCTACCTGGAATTAACAGCTCTATAACCCCACTATCAATTTAATACAGATTAGTAGAGACCTGCTAATTTTTAAGTACTTTTAACTCTGAAACATGTTACATCTCCACAAGGTTGCTGCCCAGTGGGGAAAATGGAAAAGAAACCAAAAACCTTACATCATCCCCTCAAATTTACACCAAGCAACAAAAGAAGGGCAACTCCTCCTTTCCTTCCCCAGTCTGAGGTCATTTCAAACTGCTCGTATGAGGGGGGCGATG
>NW_010311360.1:89005-94514 GCF_000700745.2 Antrostomus carolinensis | reverse complement strand
CGGGGCCGGGCGCTGTCCGAGCTGCCGAGCCGGGAGCTGTCCGAGGTGCTGAGCCGCGCCGAGCCCGGGCGGCACCATGGTGTTCGCTCCAGGTAAGGGCAGACCCTTCCCGAGCCCAGCGGGAAGGCCCCGACCGTGCCGGAGAGCTACTCCAGGGGCTGCGGGGGAGGGGGTAACGGCTGAACCAGAACTGCCGCTGAGGAGAGACAGGCGATTTTAAAGAAGGTGGCTTAGCTTAGGATGTGCTCGACTGTGGAGCTGGAGGTTATGAGGGTCACCTCTGTGGTTCCCATCAGGGACAGGAACCTCCTATATAAGTGTGCAGGGGGCTGTGCTTGTCAGACTGCACAAAGGGTCAGGAAGGGGGACGTGGCCTTGTAGTGACTGGAGAGTGACTGCCTCTGGTACCCACACTGGTAGCCATCAATGAGACAGCCTCTGAAACCCATGGAGATATTTTACAAATTTCTGTTGCCCCTCTGCCCCAAGTATTTGAATGAAAGAGAACAGAAAGTTTGTTCAGGCCAGTTTTCACTGGAATAAATCTGAAGACTTCAGCAAGAGCTCATGGCTGATATGAGACCTCGCACTATAAGGGTGCAGAATCTCTGCTGTGTAGTATATATGTGCTAAACCTTGAAAGAAGGAACACTACAGAGAATCTACATTAGGCTTGGTACTTTCTGTTTGGAAATAGAGAGTTTGTTGTTCAAAAAGGAATGAGAGGCCCAGCAGCTCCAGGATATGAATGTAAGTCATGCATAATTTCTTCTCTAGTGAAATGACTTGCAATAAACTTCTTTAAAGATGTATAATTGTCAGTAAAAACAGTGAATCAATAGAAAAAGGAAAGGAAAGGCTGCATCTTACAATGAGTAACTATTAATATATTTGTTTTGCAAAGCTAACAGAAGTTTTGTCTTCCTTTGAAATTCTATATCTAGTCTGTGAAGTGACAGAAATCCAAAAGCTTTATACCTTCATTTAAAAAATGATCTCGGGGTTCACTTTGCCAACTTAATAACTCAACAAAGTCTAATCTTTTGAAAAATTAGTATCCTTTTTCATCAATCACAAGTTCATTTTGTCTCTTTAACTGCACAGTTCTGTCTAATTTGATACTTTTCTATATGGCCTGTTCTGAAATTTGGATCAAGTTATTTATCTTAATAGAACTAGCCACTATATTTTGTAGTACACCTTTCTGTATTAGTAGCTTTTTTCTGAACTCCTTTTATCTGACTGTCTGTCACCGTTAACTATACTTATTTTTGAAATGCACCATGGAACTGGAATACTGCAGGAAGAGACTACCTCTAAAATAATGAAAACACACTTATTTTCCCCAAAGGCTGACAATGAGCAAACCCCAAATCTCATTAATAACTACATGAATTGCTCTTTTGCAGCTCTAATCCCTAAAGGAAAAAAAAAATCTGTCTTGTATAGTCATTCTTCTTCAGTCTGCTTTTACACAAAAGAAAAGCCCATAGTTTCCTTGCAAATGTTGTCATAATATACAGAGAGTAACTAAGTAGGAATTAGGAGGAGAGATGATAAAGAAATCAGAGGTGTTTGACAATCTCTTGTATTTTTAGACAGAGCAAACCTGAGTAGATTAAATTTTTTATCACTTTTCTTCACTGTAAATCAGCCCTGCCCTGGCATTCTCTCTTTTCTAGGTATTTTTAAAAAATAATCATAGTTTTGTACATCTTTATTATCTTCATAGTATTTAAGCCTGTATGGTATAGGAATTCTATAAGTTTGCTAAGAAATTGAGTTTCATTTCTTGAGTCAACTTTCTGATTTTATCTCACTGTGATGAATGACATTATTTTCGGTTTCATTTATTAGGGGGGCAGGGGCGAAGAAAAAATTTGTTTAACTATAAATGGTTAGGCTCAGAATTATAAACGTCCCTCCAAGAGCAGGGTGGAAAAAAGAAAACAACCAAAAGGAAACTGTCTTCCAGAAAAAATAATAGAACTTTTTTATCTGAAGACAAATATAAGATTTTGCATCTCTCTTCCTTAAAGTAGTGTATACATTATCGCAGAGCACTCAGTTAACATGCTGTGTTTATAAACTGTTAAGTAGAAGAAACTTTCCACATTTAAATATACTTTTTAAAAGGTGAAAGGTGAAGCCAACTGACTGTTGA
Organism: Antrostomus carolinensis; assembly: GCF_000700745.2. Classification (NCBI taxonomy): domain Eukaryota; kingdom Metazoa; phylum Chordata; class Aves; order Caprimulgiformes; family Caprimulgidae; genus Antrostomus; species Antrostomus carolinensis. Next base: position 92,350 of record NW_010311360.1, on the reverse strand, counting down.
CTGAATAGGTACTTTCCTGTTAAGGTTCAGCTTTTTTCCCTAAATCTTACAACCAGCTACTATGTAAAAAAAACCTGCAACACCTCCCACCAAATATCACACCACCCCCTCACCCCCCCAAAAAAAAAATCCAAACCAAACCTGAATATTACTGAGCTAGGTAGGTCAACATTGTTACAAAAAGACCAGTATTTAATGTTCAAAACTGGACTTTCTGACTTATTCCAGACAGCGTGTTACTGTTTACAGGTATGCAAAAAGCTACTATTCATGTATGATCTTTCTTTATACCCAGTTTTAATTAACTTTGCGTCTGATCCAGAAAAAGAAACTGAGAAAAGTACATTTTTCCATACTTGATTTAATCTGACTGGGGCTTCATTGTGCTTTGTTGTGCTGGTTGACTGATGATGGATTGGTATATAATAAATGCAATACAAACTGATGTCTGGGAGTTCATTTTACCTGGAGGATTCCCAAATGACTTGCCAGCCTTACAATAAGGCATAATAGAAATGAATTGAACTGCTTTACACAGCCTGAGAAGTAGATAAAAAAAATGTTCCTGATCATTAGATGTAAGGATGGAGGTATACATGCAACTTCAGTGGAGAAGCATGAAATTTCAAGGTTTTGTATTACGTCAAAAAGCAAAAGGAAGTCATCATTGTTGAAGTGGAAGATTTTCTTAGGAGACTTCAGAAGAGAGTGTGTTCAAGAATTTTTTAAAAAGTCACTGCCAAATTAGCTTTATAAAAGATCAATAACTATAAATAATTCCACAGATTAAATATCTGTCCTTATAAGGAATTAAGAGTTATTAAAACATTTATTAGTTCTAAAGCGTCATCAAAATCTATAGAATGCAGCAAGCTTTCTTCTGTTACCACATCACTAGTTTACAAAGGAGTGATCACTTCCAATATCAGGCTATCTGATCAATAATAATCTTATTCTTGTTTTTAAATGAATCCATAAGATTTAACAATAATTTCAAATATTTCTAATCAATATCATACTACCTTTTTGCAAATTGCTTTCGGCTACTTTTCCCAAAAATGACTGTGGGCATATTCCATGCTTATTTTCAGTCCCAAAACTTTTTTCAGGTTGAAATGTACAATAAAATTTAAAACAATACTCTTTACTTATGATTTGCCTGAACAAGCAGGATAGAAAGGTGGGTTTTGTGCTCCAATGATTTTTTTTCTGATGCTATTTTGTATGAATCACTCTAACACATGTTAGACCTTTACCTTTCTGTGTATGGACTGATACAGCATAAAGATGGCCTGCATTTCTGAAACTAGCTTGGGAATAAAGTTAGAAACCTGTTAAGGATATTTGAACTACCTAATGGGATTTCTAACAAACTCTTGCTAGATCATAATTTCAGTGATTTTTTTTAAGTATATTTTGAGAATTTTACTCTATAATGTAAGACTGTAAAAAATTACAGTCTCATCACTGCAGGCCATTGCTGTTTTCACCCAGTCAGTACTGTACAGAGCTGCGTTTGCTTGAATAGGAATTTGTGTATTTGGCTAAATAATATCTTTTAGAAAGGAATCAGCATCAAGAAAGATTGCACCATTTACATTGTCAGCTTGTGTCAGTGTTTGAACACTCCCATCCTTTAAGCTTGTATCTACTTTGAATTGTGTGATTTCATCTCTCAGGGAAATCTTGTTATTTTTCTGTGTAATTTGAAGAATTGCTTCTTACCTGGCATTTTCTCCATAACTAGGAACACATAGGCTTTACTCATGACCCTGCAATCATGGAGGAGGTGGAACTCATTTTTGTATCAATATTTTTATATAAAAAAAGATGTGTGAACACACTTAAAGTTTAAAGATAGACATTAGAGAAGTCGAATAGTCACTGCTCAGCACCTTTTTCTTACACTAGCAATGCCAATAGCTTTTCAACTAGCTTTTCAGCAGCACAGCTGTTCTTAACATTTTTAAGCTAGGAGCAGTAGAGCAGACTTGCATAATGACACTGAAGATCAGAAGCACATCCTGTACCAAACATTTTAGGAATCTCATTAAACTGCAATTGAAGACATAGCAGCTGCACACTGAAACAGATGTGCTTACTTGTCTGAATAGTTCTGATCATCTTTAGTGGAAAAGCAATAAATCTGTTATGCTCCGGGATGAAAAGACATGAAATTTCTTGATAGGCTTTTTCTTTTTTTTTTAGTTATAGATTTACAGGTACTGTGGAGAACCCTGTCCATAATGCACAGCTCAAGACACTATGGAGGGACCTGTTAATGAATGGAAAAATTGCTGCCAATAACTTTTCTGAAGATAACCTGTTGTGGGATATCTCCAGTGTTTGCACTGAGTGTGGTACTCTAGCAATCTCAGTTATGAAGTGCCTTTCACCCATGAGCACAATTGTAGTAAGGCAGGGTACAGTCCTTGTCCCTGTTAACTGCTGTGCTACATTCTGCTCATGCTCTAAGTTCTACAGTACCAATCCCTTGGTAGGAAGAAATCATATAGGAGGAAATTTCTTGTTCTTTTTTGCTGAGGAAAAATTCTTTCTTGTTCTGACCTCTCCTCAATGACACATTGATCTTTCCCCTGCTGTGAAACTCCACTGGCAGATCTCATTAGTGAGGTGGAAGAAAAAATTAGTTCATAGATATTCAGAAATGTGATGAAATTAGCAAGCTTAAAAAGTAGTCTACAGTCCTAGGTGCAATATCTCTTTCAAGGATGAAGCAACCGTGTTAAAAACTGGCGGAGAATTTACTTTTCCATATTATTTTTAGCAGAACTGAAGGCTTAAACAAGTGAGGCTGGCACCTTTCACTTGCATATCACTGTGTTAAATCCTGTTCAGATTAGCAGTGAAAAGAATTCTGTCTTCACAGTGGCTGTGTAGTGGCCTGTATCAAAAGAGTTGTTCATAGTTGGGTGATGGTGATAATAAGTCATACAGTCATTATTAACATCCTTACTGGCACTGTGTATAGACTCCACGTGTTGAGCAGGAAAGTCAAACAGTGAATGTACAAAAGGAATGAGTTACACTGACCTCTAAAGTTTGTCCCTCCAAATCATTATTCTTCTAGATTAATCGCTCTATTGTACTTCTTAAAGACATAAATAATATGATTCCAAACTAGTAAGCTTTATCATGATAATGGAAATTAAATTCACTTACTGTAAAATACAGTGAAAGGTAGATTTATTCCTATACCTTCAATCTTGTCTATTAAGGATTTTATTAAGGACACAATCCATTGTATTAAGTTTACAAATACTAAGTTAAGCAAAAATTATTTGCAAACAATGTATTAGTAATTTCTTTATAGGCTTTCTGAAA